>NW_026530805.1:59185-82925 GCF_014839835.1 Dryobates pubescens
TCCTCCTTTCCCCTTCTCCCCTTTTCCTCTTTCCTTTTCCCTTTCCCCCTTTCCTCCTTTCCCTCTTTCCTTTTCCCCTTTCCTCCTTTCCCTCTTTCCTCCTCTCCCCCTTTTCTCCTGTCCCATTTGCCCCTTTCCCCCTTTTTCCCTCCTCCTCCCTTTCCTCCTTTCCCCCTTCCCCCTTTCCTTTTCCCCTTTCCTCCTGTCCCCTTTCCCCGTTTTTCCCTTTCTCCCTTTCCTCTTTCCCCCCTTTCTTCTTCCCCTTTCCTCCTTTCCCCCTTCTCCCCTTTTCCTCTTTCCTCCTCTCCCCTTTCCCCTTTCCTCCTCCCCTCTTCCTCCTCTCCCCTCTCCCCTTTCCTCCTCTCCCCTTTTCCCCTCTCCTCCCCTCCCCTTTCCCCCTCCCCCCCTTTCCTCTCCCCTTTGGGTCTCCCCCCAGCACACTTCCCCAGCCCGCAGCCAGATCCCTGCAGGGAGCTCACTGCAAGCCCCTCCCAGGCCGGCTGGAGGGGGGGGGTGGGGGTGAAACCGACCCTCCTCCCTCCTCCTCCCCTTCCTCCTCCCCTTCCTCCTCCTCCTCTGGCCCCCAGCCCCCTCTGCTACGATTTGGGATGGGACCAGGGCAGCTCCCTGCCCTCCCCAGCTCCCCTTCCCCCCTGCCCCCAGCCCTGCCCTGCCCTGCAGCTTGGTTAAGCTGAGCCCCAGGGGCTGGGCGCCCCCCGGGGGGCTCGGGGGGGGGCTCGGGGGGGGCCTCGGGCCCCTGGAGGAGCCTTGCAAGCTTCAGCCAGGGAACAAATTGCTTCTCTGTGGGAGCCTTTCCCCCCTTCCCCAGCTGAGCAGACTGCTGGCAGGTTGGGGAGCAGATGGTGCAGCAGAGCAAGAGAATCCCAGGGGCCACCCCAGCTCCCCCCCCCCCCCCCAGCGCCCCCTCAGCGCCCCCCAGCGACCAGCCCGGGGCAGGTTGGGTGAGGAGAGGCCTTGGGATCCCTGCCCTGGGCTCTCCCTGCGAGCCTGAAGCTGCTGCAGCTCCTCAGGGGGGGGTTAGGAGTAGGGGGAGGGGGAGCAGAGCCTGGGCAATGGCTCCAGGGGAAGGTTGGGGGGGAGCAGAGGTGTGAGGAGCAACTGAGGGTCCTGGGGGGGGGCTGGAAGGGGGGGCAGAAGAGGCTGTGGGGAGACCTCAGAGCTCTCTGCAGCTCCCTCAGAGGAGGTTGGGGTGAGGGAGGGTTGGGGAGATGGAGGTTGGGGGGAGAGGGAGGTTGGGGTGAAGTAGGGTTGGGTGAGGAGCTGGAGCCCTCTCTTAGCTCCCTGGAGCCCTCTCCTGGCTCCCTGGAGCCTTCTCCTCTCTCCCTGGAGCCTTCTCCTCTCTCCCTGGAGCCTTCTCTTAGCTCCCTGGAGTCCTCTCTTAGCTCCCTGGAACTTTCTCCTCTCTCCCTGGAGCGTTCTCCTCTCTTCCTGGAGCCCTCTCTTAGCTCCCTGGAGCCCTCTCCTGCCTCCCTGGGGCCTTCTCCTGCCTCCCTGGAGTCCTCTCTTAGCTCCCTGGAACTTTCTCCTCTTCCTGGAGCCTTCTCCTCTCTCCCTGGAGCCTTCTCCTGGCTCCCTGGAGCCCTCTCTTAGCTCCCTGGAGCCCTCTCCTGGCTCCCTGGAGCCTTCTCTTAGCTCCCTGGAGCCTCCTCCTTGTCCCCTGATCCCCCTCAACCCTGGCAGCTCCCTGAGGCTCTCCAGCAGCAGCTCCTCTGCCCTTCCATCTCCTCCCTCAGCTGCTCCAAGGAGGCTTTGGGGTGGGGGGGGACAAGGAGACCACCTTGGCCCCCCCCCCCCCCCCCCCCCCCAAAGGCTGACAGAGAGCTGCCCAGGAGTGCCTTGGAACTGGAGGCAAGGCCAAAGCTCTCCCAGCTCCTCCTGCTGCTGCCTTCCACATCTCCAGCACCCCCTCCAGCACCTCCCCAGCACCTCCCCAACCCCCCCAGGAGCAGCTGCTGCTGGGGGGGGAGGGGATGGGGGGGTTGGGGCAGAGCAGTTAATCATCTTTGCCACCTTCCTCCGAGTGTGAATCCTCAACCCCAGCGACACCTGGGAGAGCTCCTGCTCAGCCCAGCCCGCTGCAGGCATCCCATAATGGGCACCAGATGGGATGGGGGAAGGCTGAGGAGAGGTTGGAGGGGGGGCTGGGGAAGTGGGGGGGGGGGGACACCCAAGCAGCCCTGGGCTGAACAAAGAGGAGAGCCCTGGTGGGCTCCCAGCAGCAGCAGCAGCCCTGGGCAGTGGTTTGGGGCCACCAGGGACCCCTTGGATGTCTTCATCGATGGCCTGCAGCAGCTGGAGGGGGAGGAGGAAGAGGCTGGCAGGGAGATGGCAGCTGGGGAGAGGGAGGGTGGAGGGGGAGAGGCCAAAAGAGCAGAGCAGGGCTCTGGGAGGTTGGGGAAGGCCAAGGGGAGCTCTGCCCAGGGGTCTCCTGCAGCCCCCAGGAGCTGGGCAAGCCCCAGGAGAGGTCTCCAGGCAGAGCAGCTTTAGGCTGGCACAGGGAGAGGCTGGCAGGGAGCTGGCAGTGGAAGGGCAGCAGCTGGAATCTCAGCCTCAGCTCCCAGGGTCCTGCTTCCCTCTGCTCACAGCCTCCTGCCCCTGGGCTGCCTCCTGCCCCTGGGCTGCCTCCAGCCCCTGGGCTCCCTCCAGCCCCTGGGCTCCCTCCTGCCCCTGGGCTCCCTCCTGCCCCTGGGCTCCCTCCTGCCCCTGATCTCCCTCCTGCCCCTGGGCTCCCTCCTGCCCCTGGGCTCCCTCCTGCCCCTGGGCTGCCTCCTGCCCCTGGGCTCCCTCCTGCTCCTCATCTCCCTCCTGCCCCTGGGCTCCCTCCTGCCCCTGGGCTGCCTCCTGCCCCTGATCTCCCTCCTGCCCCTGGGCTCCCTCCTGCCCCTGATCTCCCTCCTGCCCCTGGGCTGCCTCCTGCCCCTGGGCTGCCTCCTGCCCCTGATCTCCCTCCTGCCCCTGGGCTGCCTCCTGCCCCTGGGCTGCCTCCTGCCCCTGATCTCCCCTCCTGCCCCTGGGCTCCCTCCTGCTCCTCATCTCCCTCCTGCCCCTGGGCTCCCTCCTGCCCCTGGGCTGCCTCCTGCCCCTGGGCTCCCTCCTGCCCCTGATCTCCCTCCTGCCCCTGGGCTGCCTCCAGCCACCTCGCCTCCACCTCGCCTCCAGCTTGCCCTGGCCCCCTCCTGCCAGCTGCCCCCAGCCCTGGATTTCCTCTCTCCCAGGCCAGGAGGAGCTCCTTGCTCCCTTCCCCACGTGGAGCTCCCAGGGGCTGCCCAGCCCCAGCCCTGGCCCTGCTCACCCCCAAATGGGCAGCACCCCAAATCCCTTCCCAGTGCCACCCAGAAGGCTTCAATTGCTTTGGTCCTCCTGGGTGTCCTGCAGGCTCATTACTGAGCTGAGAATGAAGCTTTGTTGTCCCTGATGGGGGGAGGAAGAGGAGGAGGAGGAGGAGGAGGAGGGTGGCAGGGCCCTGGCAGAGGGCTTCAGCCCCTTCCCCACCTTCCCTGCCCTTCCCTGCCCCCTCCCCACCATCCCCATTTCTCCTGTGGGGAACCTCCAGGCAGGCTGAGACCTCAGGTCCCAGCTGCCCCCAGCCCCAATCCCACCCCAGGAAGCCCCTGAATGCTTCTGGCTGGGGAAGACCTCTCAGGTGCTGGACTCCAACCCCCCTCTGGCCCTGCCAAGGCTGGGGCTGAGCCCTGGCCCTCAGCACCGCAGCTCAGAGGCTCTGAAGCTCCCCCCCAGGGATGGGGACTCCACCACCACCTCCCTGGGCAGCCTGGGCCAGGCTCTGAGAAGCCTTCCAGGGGAGAAGTTTCTGCTCAGGTCCAAGCTGAACCTCCCCTGGGGCAGCCCTGAGCTCCTCTGCTCTGCTCCTGGCCCTTGGCACCAGAGCCCAACCCCCAGCCTGGCTCCAGCCTCCTCTCAGGGAGCTGCAGGGAGCCAGGAGGTCTCCCCCCAGCCTCCTCCTCCCCACCCCCACAGCTCCCTCAGCCCCTTCCCCACCTTCCCTGCCCCCTCCCCACCCCCTCGATGTCCTCCTGGCCCTCAGGAGCCCAACCCTGCCCCCAGGCTGCCAGCTGTGCCCTCCCCAGTGCCCATCCCCGGGGTGAGGGGGGGCACAATCCCTGCCCTGCTCCTGCTGCCCACCCTGGGGCTGCTCCCTGCCAGGCTGCTGCTGCCCTGCCAGCTGTGCCCATTCCCAGTTTCCCCCCCCAGGGGCTGCCAACTGCCCCTGGGAGGCAGAAGCCCAAAGGGGCAGAGGGCAGAACCCAGCAGCAGAGGGAGGAGCAGCTGCCAGGAGCACCCCAAGAGCCCTGCAGAGCTTCCTCCTCTCCCCCAAACCCCCCCCAACCCCCCCCCCCCCCCACCTTGGGGCATCCACCAGGGCTGTGGAGACCCCAGAGGAGGATCCTGGGCTCCAGTGGGAGAGGGAGAGGGAGGAAGAGGAGGCAGCAGCTTCCTCCCTGGGGGCTCAGAGGTCAGTTTCATCGACAAGCTGCCTGCTGAATGGAGCAGGGGGGAACAATGGTGGCCCTCGGGCAGGGTCAAGTGGGGGCTGTGTAAAGCAAGGGGGGCAGCGGGGGGGGGGGGGGGGGCAGGAGAGCCCCTCCAGGAGCCTGGCCTCTGCCAGCCCCTGTTTGCCTAACCCCTGACCCCGGGGCTGGCATTGGAGTCCCAGCTTGGGGACAGATTGGCAGCACCAAGGGCCAGGGCAGGAGTGGAGGTGATGCTGGGAAGGCTTCTCCTGGCTCATGGCAGAGGCTGAGCCCCCCCGGGTGGGGGTGAGGGGGGGGACCCTGGCACAGGCAGCTTGCCAGGGGCCACTCTCAGCCCCAAACTTGAGAGCTTTCAGCCCAGCCTGCTCCTTCCTCTCCTCCCCTGGTGTGGTCCAAAGGCTTTGGCACCTCCACAAGCAGCTCAGGCACCGTAGGGACCTGGCCCCTTCCCCACTGCCCACCCCCCTCATGGGGACCTTCCAAGCTCCTCTGGTCCCAGCCCCAACCTCCTTCAGTGGCACAGAGCCACCCAAGGAGCCCAGTGGGTGCCACCCAGGCAGCCCTGTGGGTGCCAGGACCATAGGGACCTGCCCCCTGCCCCTTCCCTACTCCCCCCTCACCCCAATTGGGACCTTCCAAGCTCCTCTGGTCCCAGCCCCAACCTCCTTCAGTGGCACAGAGCCACCCAAGGAGCCCTGTGGGTGCCACCCAAGCAGCCCAGTGGGTGCCAGGACCATAGGGACCTGGCCCCTGCCCCTTTCCCCCTCAGAGCAATTCCCTCCCAGCTCCATCCCCCCCCCCCCCCAGCTCTGCCTCCTTCTCTGGCAAGCAACCTGCTGCCCTCCTCTCCCCCACTCCCCAACCCCAGGCACCACTTCCCCCTCCTCTCATCCTCCTCCTTTCTGTCCCATGCCCACCCCCCCAGCCTCTCCCCCCCCTCCTCCCCTCTCCAAAGTCCCCACAGGTCCCTCCTCTGTCCCCAGCATCCCTTTCCCCCCCCCCCTTTTCTCTCTCCTCTCTATAAACAAAGCTCCTCAGTGTCTGAGGGGGGAAGAAAAGTTGCATTATGCAAATGGGAACGAGGCCCAGGGAGGTTTCTCACTGCCAGGACCCCCCCCTCGCCCCCTCCCCCCCTTCCCCCTCCTTCTTCCCCCCCCATTCCAGGCCTTGCACCTCGGTTTCCATGGCATGGCCCCGGAGCCTGCCTGGGCTTTGCATACGGATGAAGAGAGAGCAAGCAGCAGCCCAGGCTGGACAGGGGCAGCATTGTCTGGGGGCTGCCTGCTTGGGAGGGCCACTGAAAGGCTGCTGAGGCAACAAAACACACACACACACACCCCACCACCAGCACCAAACAACCCCCAGAACCCAACAGAAAAGCAACAACAAAAGCAAAGCAAACAAAAAAACACCAACAAAAACCCAACAGAGGGGGGAAAAAAAACCCAGCAGAAACAACCCAAAGGCAAAGCAAAGGCAAAGGCAAAGGCAAAGGCAACCCCAAAGGCAAAGGCAACCCCAAAGGCAAAGGCAACCCCAAAGGCAACCCCAAAGGCAAAGGCAACCCCAAAGGCAAAGGAAACCCCAAAGGCAAAGGCAACCCCAAAGGCAAAGGCAACCCCAAAGGCAAAGGCAAACCAAAGGCAAAGGCAAAGGCAACCCCAAAGGCAAAGGCAACCCCAAAGGCAAAGGCAAACCAAAGGCAAAGGCAAACCAAAGGCAAAGGCAAAGGCAACCCCAAAGGCAAAGGCAACCCCAAAGGCAAAGGCAACCCCAAAGGCAAAGGAAACCCCAAAGGCAAAGGCAACCCCAAAGGCAAAGGCAACCCCAAAGGCAAAGGCAACCCCAAAGGCAAAGGCAAAGGCAACCCCAAAGGCAAAGGCAACCCCAAAGGCAACCCCAAAGGCAACCCCAAAGGCAACCCCAAAGGCAACCCCAAAGGCAAAGGCAAAGGCAAAGCCAAAGCCAAAGGCAAAGGCAAAGGCAAAGGCAAAGGCAAAGGCAACCCCAAAGGCAAAGGCAACCCCAAAGGCAAAGCCAAGGCAAAGGCAAAGCCAAGGCAAAGGCAAAGGCAAGGCCAAGGCAAAGGCAAAGCCAAGGCAAAGCCAAAGTCAAAGCCAAGGCAAAGGCAAAGGCAAGGCAAAGGCAAGGCAAAGGCAAGGCAAAGGCAAAGGCAAAGGCAAAGGCAAAGCCAAGGCAAAGGCAAAGGCAAGGCCAAGGCAAAGGCAAAGGCAAAGCCAAGGCAAAGCCAAAGCCAAAGCCAAGGCAAAGCCAAAGCCAAGGCAAAGGCAAAGGCAAAGGCAAAGCCAAGGCAAAGCCAAAGCCAAAGCCAAGGCAAAGCCAAAGCCAAGGCAAAGGCAAAGCCAAAGCCAAGGCAAAGGCAAAGCCAAAGCCAAGGCAAAGGCAAAGCCAAGGCAAAGGCAAAGCCAAGCCAAAGCCAAAGCCAAAGCCAAGGCCAAAGCCAAAGCCAAAGCCAAAGCCAAGAGCCATAAAGAGCTATGAAGGCTCCTCAGGAACAGCCAAGGTTCCTCAGGAGCCATCAAGGATCCTCAGGAGCAACCAAACATCCTCAGGAGCAGCCAGGAGCCCTAAGGAGCAGCCAAGAGTCCTTGGTTGGGGCAGCAGGGCTCCCCCAGCAGCTCCCCCAGGGGGCACAGTGCCCAGGGGGGGCTGGGAGCTCTCCACAACCTCTCTGGGCAGCTCCAGGCCTCCAGCAGCCTTCCCCCAAACAACTTTCCCCCTCCTGGCCTCCACTCTGTGCCCCTTGGCCCTGGGCACCCCTGGGCAGCTGCCAGCCCCAGCCCCTTGCTCCCCCCCAGCCTTCAGCTCCCCTCTGGGGCTGCTCTCCTCCAGGCTCTCAGCCCCAGGCAGCTCTCAGCCTCTGCTCTTCCCAGAGCTGCTCCAGGTCCCCCTCAGCCTCCTCCCCCTTGCCAGGGCCACCCAGGTCCCTTTTTGCCCCACTGCCAGCCCCACCTCTGTGCCCAGCTTGTGCCCTGCAAGGCTGCTTTGCTTTCCCTGCCCCACTGAAACCCTGCAGCCCAAAGGCTGCTGCCTGCTGGATTCCTGGCACCTTTTCCACTTCTCTTCCCCGCTCTGCCTCCCTCCCTCCCTCCTCAAGCCAGGGGAGGCTGAGCTCCTGCTGGCATTTTGCTGTCAACAGAAGTTTTGTTCCCTTTGCCTGGGGGGGTGGCACAGAAGGGGCCAAGAGGAGCTGGAAAGTGGCAGCTCCTTTGCCACCTCCATTCTTGCTCCCAGCCTGGGTGAACAGCTCAGGCAAAGCAGGGCTTGAGTGGATTTCCTCCTCAGGGTGGGCAGGGGAGAGGGGGGAAACACTGAAGCTTGATGCTAATTAATTTGCCTAATTAACATTATCGGCACCGGGAGGAGCCCCAGACCCTGTCCCAGCCCCAGGGGGAGCCCCAGACCCTGTCCCAGCCCCGAGGGGGAGCCCCAGACCCTGTCCCAGCCCCGAGGGGAGCCCCAGACCCTGTCCCAGCCCCGAGGGGGAGCCCCAGACCCTGTCCCAGCCCCGAGGGGGAGCCCCAGACCCTGTCCCAACAGCAGGAGGAGCCCTGGAAACTTTCTGGACTTCCTGGGACAGAGAGAGAGAGCTGAGGGGAAGGAAAACCCCAACCCCCAGCCTGGCTCCAGCCTCCTCTCAGGGAGCTGCAGGGAGCCAGAAGGTCTCCCTCCAGCCTTCCTCTCCCCCTCAGCCTTCCTCTCCCCTCCAGCCTTCCCTTCTCCCCCTCCAGCCTTCCCTTCTCCCCCTCCAGCCTTCCCTTCTCCCCCTCCAGCCTTCCACTCCCCCTCAGCCTTCCTCTCCCCCTCAGCCTTCCTCTCCCCTCCAGCCTTCCTCTCCCCCTCCAGCCTTCCTCTCCCCCTCCAGCCTTCCCTTCTCCCCCTCAGCCTTCCCTTCTCCCCCTCAGCCTTCCCTTCTCCCCCTCAGCCTTCCTCTCCCCTCCAGCCTTCCTCTCCCCCTCCAGCCTTCCCCTCCCCCTCCAGCCTTCCCTTCTCCCCCTCCAGCCTTCCTCTCCCCCTCCAGCCTTCCTCTCCCCTCCAGCCTCTCTCTCTCTCTCCTTTTTCCTCCCTCCTGGCATCCCCTCACGTGGCAGCACACGTGGGCACCAGGGGCTTGCCATGTGAGGTGCCACCCAAGAGGCTGCTTGATGCTGGGAGAGCTGCACAGAAGAGCTGAATGGAAGGGAAACTCCCCCTCCTCCAGCCCCCCCCCCCAGACCCTCACAATCCACCCCCCCAAGCCTCCCCCCCCCAGCTCCAAGCCTATTTTCTTCCCTTTTGTTCCTGCTTTCCGGAGCTCTGTGGCACAGCAGAGCTTGGGGAGAGGAGGGAGAGGCTGGCAGGGAGCTGGCAGCTGGCAGGGAGCTGGCAGCTGGCAGGGGGAGAGGCCAAAAGAGCAGAGCAGGGCTCTGGGAGGTTGGGGAAGGCCAAGGGGAGACTTTGCCCAGGGGTCTCCTGCAGCCCCCAGGAGCTGGGCAAGCCCCAGGAGAGGTCTCCAGGCAGAGAGGCTTTAGGCTGGCACAGGGAGAGGCTGGCACAGAGCTGGCAGTGGAAGGGCAGCAGCTGGAATCTCAGCCTGCTCCAAGGTTCCTGTTCAGTTCAGTTTAGTTCAGCCCAGCCCAGCCCAGCTCAGCCCAACTCAATTCAGTTCAGCTCAGTTCAGCCCAGCCCAATTCAGCTCAGCCCAGCCCAGCCCAACTCAATTCAGTTCAGCTCAGTTCAGTCCAGCCCAGCTCAATTCAGTTCAGCCCAACTCAGTTCAACTCAATTCAGTTAATCTCAGCTCAGTCCAGCCCAGCTCAGTTCAGCTCAGTTCAGTCCAGTTCAATTCAGTTCAGCCCAGCCCAGCTCAATTCAGCTCAGCTCAGCCCAGCCCAGATCAGTTCAGCTCAGTTCAGCCCAGATCGGTTCAGTTCAATTCAGTTCAGCTCAGTTCAGCCCAGTCCAGCTCAATTCAGCTCAGTCCAGCTCAGTTCAGTTCAGCTCAGCCCAGCCCAGCTCAGCTCAGTTCAGTCCAGCTCAGCCCAGCTCAGCTCAGCTCAGCTCAGTTCAGTCCAGCTCAGCTCAGCCCAGCCCAGATCAGTTCAGTCCAGCTCAGCTCAGCTCAGCCCAGCCCAGATCAGTTCAGTCCAGCCCAGCTCAGCCCAGCTCAGCTCAGTTCAGTCCAGCTCAGCTCAGCTCAGTTCAGTCCAGCTCAGCTCAGCTCAGCTCAGTTCAGCTCAGTTCAGTCCAGCTCAGCTCAGTTCAGCCCAGCTCAGCTCAGCCCAGCTCAGTTCAGCTCAGTTCAGTCCAGCTCAGTTCAGCTCAGTTCAGTCCAGCTCAGTTCAGCTCAGTTCAGTCCAGCTCAGCTCAGCTCAGTTCAGTCCAGCTCAGCTCAGTCCAGCTCAGCTCAGCCCAGCCCAGATCAGTTCAGTCCAGCTCAGCTCAGCCCAGCTCAGCTCAGTTCAGCCCAGCTCAGCTCAGCTCAGCTCAGCCCATTCTCAGCGACCTCATTTTACAAACAATACATTTGGGGAGGGGGGGGGGGGGGGGGGGGGGGGGGAGGAGGAGAGGGGAGGGGGGAGGGGGGAGGGGGGAGGAGGGGGGGACTGGGTGGGGGGGACGCGGGGGGAGCGGGGTGGGGGGGTTAGGTTTTGCTTTTCCTTCAATTCCTCTCCCTTTGTGTCTTCATTTGTTGGCATTTCCCCCGGAGCTGGGAGCTTGGCATCGACTCAGCTCAGCCCCAGCTCAGCTTGGAGGCTGGCTGGGGGAGGGGGGGGGGTGTAAAAAAGGAGGGGAGTGGGGAAGGGTTTAAAAAGGGGGGAGGGGGAGGTAAAAAGGGAGGGGAGTAAAAAAAGGGGGGGGAGGTAAAAAGGGGAGGGGGAAAAGGGGGTAAAAAAGGGAGGGGAGGTTAAAAGGGGGGGTAAAAAGGGGGGTAAAAAGGGAGGGGGGTTAAAAGAGGGTAAAAAGGGTGGGGGGTTAAAAGAGGGTAAAAAGGGTGGGGGGTTAAAAGAGGGTAAAAAGGGTGGGGGGATAAAAGAGGGTAAAAAGGGGGGTAAAAAAGGAGGGGGGTTAAAAAGGGAGGGTTAAAAGGGGGAAGAGGGGGGTTAAAAAGGAGGGGGGGTAAAAAAGGAGGGGAGGAGGGTAAAAAGGAGGGGGAGGTAAAAAAGGGGGGTAAAAAAGGAAGGGGGGGGTTAAAAAGGGGGGAGGGGGAAGAATAAAACCCTTAATGTCATCATCTCCCCTAAACTGAGTTTTAATTGTTAATCCTTTAATCCCTCTCAGAAGGCTCTCTCTATCCACTGATGGTTTCGCCCCTCCCCGTCCTCCCCCTCCCCTCCTCCTCCCCCTCCCCTCCTCCTCCTCCTCCTCCCCCTCCTCTTCTCCCCATTCCCCATTCCATAATTATTCCCTTCCCCTTTTCCCCAGCGGCCTGAGGAAGCTCTTCGAGAGGTGGGAAGAGAGAGGTGGGGAGAGGGGAGGGGAGGGGAGGAGAGAGGGGAGGGGAGGAGAGGGGAGAGGGGAGGGGAGGGAAATGAAACCTCCTTTTAGAAAGCAATAATAATAATCGAGCAAATCAAGCCCCAGAGAAGGGCAATCCCAAGGGGGGGCCAAAGGGGGCTGCGAGGGATAGAGTGGGGATTAAAAATGCCTCCCCCCCCCCCCGGTCTCCCCCCCCAGAGCCCCCCCTGCCTCCACCATCAATATCGCAGCCCTCGGGAATTTCAGGGCTGGTTGGTCTCAGCCTCTCTCCTCCTCCTCCTCCCTTCCCTCCCTCCTTCCCTTCCCCCCTCCCCCCCCCCCCCAATCAATAGGCAATCGAAGGTCGTTGACTCAAGCGGCTTCACCTCTCCCTCAGCGACCTGCGCTGAGCCCAAGTGGCTGCGTTGAGCCAGGACTAGGTGCGGAGCAGCACTGGGAAAGGGTTTCCAGGCAGCTTCTCTCCGGCTTGGCTAGGCCTGGCCCAGGCAGTTCAGTTCAGTTCATCTCAGCTCAGCTCAGCTCAGCTCAGTTCCATTCAGCCCAGCCCAGCACAATTCAGTTCAGCCCTGCCCAGCTCAGTTCAGCACAGCCCAGCACAGCCCAGCACAGCCCAGCTCTTTTCAGCTCATCCCAGCTCAGCTCAGTTCAGTTCAGCTCAGCCCAGCCCAACTCAGTTCAGCCTAGCTCAGTTCAGTTCAGTTCCATCCAGCTCAATTCAGCCCAGCCCAACTCAGTTCAGCCTAGCTCAGTTCAGTTCAGTTCCATCCAGCTCAATTCAGCCCAGCCCAGCTCAGTTCAGCCTAGCTCAGTTCAGTTCAGTTCCATCCAGCTCAATTCAGCCCAGCCCAACTCAGTTCAGCCTAGCTCAGTTCAGTTCAGTTCCATCCAGCTCAATTCAGCCCAGCTCAACTCAGTTCAGCCTAGCTCAGCTCAGTTCAGTTCCATCCAGCTCAATTCAGCCCAGCCCAACTCAGTTCAGCCTAGCTCAGTTCAGTTCAGTTCCATCCAGCTCAATTCAGCCCAGCTCAACTCAGTTCAGTCTAGCTCAGTTCAGTTCAGTTCCATCCAGCTCAGTTCAGCCCAGCCCAACTCAGTTCAGCCTAGCTCAGTTCAGTTCCATCCAGCTCAATTCAGCCCAGCCCAACTCAGTTCAGCCTAGCTCAGTTCAGTTCAGTTCCATCCAGCTCAATTCAGCCCAGCTCAACTCAGTTCAGTCTAGCTCAGTTCAGTTCAGTTCCATCCAGCTCAGTTCAGCCCAGCCCAACTCAGTTCAGCCTAGCTCAGTTCAGTTCCATTCAGCTCAATTCAGCCCAGCTCAACTCAGTTCAGCCTAGCTCAGTTCAGTTCAGTTCCATCCAGCTCAATTCAGCCCAGCTCAACTCAGTTCAGCCTAGCTCAGCTCAGTTCAGTTCCATCCAGCTCAATTCAGCCCAGCCCAACTCAGTTCAGCCTAGCTCAGTTCAGTTCAGTTCCATTCAGCTCAGTTCAGCCCAGCCCAATTCAGTCCAGCCCAGTTCACCCCAGCCCAGCCTAATCCACCTGAGCCCAACTCAGCCCAGCTCAGTTCAGTTCAGCACAGCCCAGCTCAGCCCAACTGAGGTCCTGGAGGGACCAGGACGGCCAAGCAGACTTCTTAGGATGCTTCTGAGCGGCTTGGAGAGTCGGCGGGAGCCGAGTCCCGGGGGGCTAATGCGGCACTTAAGGGCTGAGGTCTCTAACGGCTCAGAGGTGATAATTCAGGGCAGTTAAACCCGACCCAACCCTCCCCACCCCCTTTGAGAGGGCTCCGGGGAGCACCAGAGGGAGCTGTGAAAGTCCAAACCCCTCCGGGCAAGCTGCGGAGCTCTCATTGACTCCGGAGCTGCTCTGATGAAGCACCCTGGAGGGAGGGGAGGGAGGGAGGACTACCGTTTACAGACCACTGACCTTGTCCTTAAGCTGGGAACCCTCTTGTAGAGGTCTGCCTGAGGTTAATCCACTCCTAACATCTCTTTCACCCCTCCTTAACTCCCCCTCCCCGCCCCTTCCCCGGCCCTAAGCTCACCGAGGGCTGCGAATCATCAACCCTCCTAGAATGAGCTTGACCCAAGCTGCTTCCACCTCCTCCTTCCTTCCACCTCCTCCTCCCTCCCTCCCTCCCTCCCTCCCTCCCTTCCTCCCTTCCTGAATTCCTTCCTGAATTCCTTCCTTCCTCCCTTTCCTCCCCTCCTTCCCTTCCTTTCCTCCCCTCCCTCCCTTCCTTTCCTCCTTCCCTGCCTCATTTCCTCCTTCCTTCCCTCCCCTCCTCCTTCCTTCCCTCCCCTCCTTCCTTCCCTCCCCTCCGTCCTTCCCTCCCCTCCTTCCTTCCCTCCCCTCCTTCCTTCCCTCCCCTCCTTCCTTCCCTCCCCTCCTTCTTCCCCTTCCTCCCCTCCTTCCCAGCCTGTCCCGCTTCTCCCCGCAGCAACCTGCAGCATCCCACCCTGGGGAGGGGGGACCGGGGGGATCAGAGTGACAGGGGACGACCCTCGGGGGTCCGGCGAGCTGTGGCCTCAGCGACCTCGAAGGGCAAAGTGATTCTTGCGGGAACAAAGAGCAGCCAGGGGCTGGAGTTTGAGTGCAATTAACTCGGGGAGGGGGCGGGGGAGAGGGGAGGGGGCAAAGCAAACAGACTTGGAGTTCATCAGCGCCGAGCCCTGAGGGCAAGCAGCGAAGGGTTCAGAGACTCCCAGCGCCCGCGGAAGGGGCAACAGGAGGAGGAGAGAGCTCTGGACACAAAGAAGGGAAGGGGAAAGGAGAGGAAGGGGAAGAGGAAAAGAGAGGAAGGGAAGGGGGAGGGGAAGGGAAGGGGAAAGGAGAAGGGAAAAGGAGGGAAGGAGAAGGGAAAAGGAGGGAAGGAGAAGGGAAAAGGAGGGAAGGAGAAGGGAAAAGGAGGGAAGGAGAAGGGAAAAGGAGGGAAGGAGAAGGGAAAAGGAGGGAAGGAGAAGGGAAAAGGAGGGAAGGAGAAGGGAAAAGGAGGGAAGGAGAAGGGAAAAGGAGGGAAGGAGAAGGGAAAAGGAGGGAAGGAGAAGGGAAAAGGAGGGAAGGAGAAGGGAAAAGGAGGGAAGGAGAAGGGAAAAGGAGGGAAGGAGAAGGGAAAAGGAGGGAAGGAGAAGGGAAAAGGAGGGAAGGAGAAGGGAAAAGGAGGGAAGGAGAAGGGAAAAGGAGGGAAGGAGAAGGGAAAAGGAAGGGGAGGGAAAGGGAGGCAAAACCTAGGATGAGAGCAGGGGCAGGGCTGACATCGTGCCAGGCACCAGGAGCGTTTGGGGGCTGGAAAGCAAAGGGTCCGGCAGGGATTGGGCAGGGGCTGATCAGGGGCTGGGCAGGGGTCTGGCAGGAGCTGGGCAGCAGGGGAGGAAGCCACTGGTGGCTGGACAAGGAGCTGCCCCCCACAGCCGGAGCTGCGGCCAGGACCCGGGGAGGAAAGTGGCCGAGAAGGGATTCAGCCCCAAGCCAGGGGAGGGCTGGGGGCCGGAGCAAGGACACAGAGGGAAGGATGCCAAGGAGCAGCTGGGGGTGCTGGGGGCTCCCCTAAACCTGGTGCCACTCCCAGCCCCCATCTCCCTCTGTGTCTCCCCCCCCCCCCCAAATCCCCCCCCACTATCTCCCAGCCTCCTTCATTGTCCTCCTTGGGCAGAGCTGGAGGCTGGCACCGAGGCTGTGGGAGGCAAAGGAGCAGCTGGGGGTGCTGGGGGCCCCTTTGCCCCCCCCCTCCAAACCTGGTGCCACCCCCAGCCCCAATGGTAGGGGAGGGGGCAGGTGGGGGGGGGGGGGGGGATGCTTAGGGCTGAATTGGGGCAAAGGGGGGGATGAAAAATAGGAAGGGAGGGCGGGAAAGAAGAAAGAGAAAGGGAAAAGAGCTCCCTTTAAAGAGGAGGAGGAGGAGGAGGGCAAAAACGGGGGGGGGGGGGCGGGGGGCGGAAGGGTGGGGGTGTGTAAAAAACTCGTTAGCACTAATTATCAGGCCCAGGGCCCAGCGATTAATTTGCAAGTCAATTAAGTCCCAGATAGGTTCCACTGCTTCCTGTTCTCAGCCACTGAGGGGGAAAGAAAGAGGCAGCCACAACCTGCAGCCTTAATCCTCCTCCTCCTCGGCCGCCATGGCTGGGGGCTGCCTGCCTGTGCCAAGAGGGGAAGGGGGATGGGGAGGGGGAGGGCTGGGCTACAGCTGGCACAGCTCTGGGGCCGTTATGTGCCACTCATTGTGCCCTCCCCAGCCCCCCTGGCACGGCGCCGGAGCCTCCCCTCCCCCCCACCCTGCCGCCGCCATCTGGGAGCCTCCGGCGCCATTTTGAGCCTGGCCTAGGCAGGGAGGCTGCCAAAGGCTCTCCTGCACCTCTAGGCCTCTGCTGCTGCCCTCAGGAACCCCCCCCGGGCCAGGCTGGTGAGGTCTGGTCAGGTCTAAGCCAGCCTGGGGTTGTCGCAGAGCCAGGCCTAACCTAGCTCGGGGTTATGGCAGAGCCAGACCTAGTCCAGCCTGGGGTAATGGTGGTGCCAGGTCTAATCCACCCTGGGGTTATGGCAGAGCCAGGACTAGTCCAGCCTGGGGTTATGGCAGAGTCAAGTCTAACCCAGCCTGGGGTAATGGTGGTGCCAGGTCTAATCCACCCTGGGGTTATGGCAGAGCCAGGACTAGTCCAGCCTGGGGTTATGGCAGAGTCAAGTCTAACCCAGCCTGGGGTAATGGTGGTGCCAGGTCTAATCCACCCTGGGGTTATGGCAGAGCCAGGACTAGTCCAGCCTGGGGTTATGGCAGAGCCAGGCCTAATGCAGCCTGGGATTATGGCAGAGTCAAGTCTAACCCAGCCTGGGGTAATGGTGGTACCAGGTCTAGTCCAACCTGGGGGCTTGGATGGAGCTGAGCCTGGGAGGGAAGAGAGGTAGGATGGACCTTGAGGCTGCCCCCCCAGCCTTGAACCCAAGCTGTGGTTTCTTCGTCACCTGGAGCCACTAATTACACAACAACAGCTCCAAGGGAAGGGACCTCAAGGACCCTCCAGCTCCAACCCTCCTGGAAGGGACCTCAAGGACCCTCCAGCTCCAACCCTCCTGGAAGGGACCTCAAGGACCCTCCAGCTCCAACCCTCCTGGAAGGGACCCCAAGGACCCTCCAGTTCCACCCCCCCTGCCCTGGCCAGGGACACCTCAGAGCAGGTTGCTCACAGCCACCTCCAGCCTGGCCTTCAACACCTCCAGGGCTGAGGAGGAGGCTTCCACCCCTACCCTGGGCAGCCTGTGCCAGGCTCTCACCACCCTCCTGGGGGAAGAACTTCTTCCTGACAGCCAATCTGGACCTCCCCACTTCTACTTTTGCTCCAGCTTGAGGAACTGAAGAGCTCCAGAGGTCCCTTCCACCCTCTGCCCCGCTGAGACTCCACCAAACACTGCTTCCACCTCTGGAAGAGCACAGGGGAGGAAAACCACTCAAAGGGTGTGGGGAGGAACCTCCAAAGTGAGGGGGGGAAGGAAAAAACCTTCAAAGTGAGGAGGGGGAAAAGGAAACCTTCAAAGGGAGGAGGAGAGGAAAAACCTCCAAAGGGAGGAGGGGGAAAAGGAAAGCTTCAAAGTGAGGAGGGGGAAAAGGAAAGCTTCAAAGTGAGGAGGGGGAAAAGGAAACCTTCAAAGGGAGGAGGAGAGGAAAAACCTCCAAAGGGAGGAGGGGGAAATAAAACCTCCAAAGGGAGGAAGAGGGGAAGAAAAAGCTTCCAAAGCGAGGAGGGGAAAAGGAAACCTTCAAAGTGAGGAGGGAAGGAACCTCCAAGTGAGGAGGAGGGGAAGAAAAAACTCCAAAGGGAGGGGGGAAAGAAAACCTCCAAAGAGAGGAGGGGAAGGGAAAAAACCTCCAGAGTGAGGGGGAAGAAGAAAACTCCAAAGTGAGGAGGGGAAGAAAAAAACCTCCCAAGTGAGGAGGGGAAAAAGAAACCTCCAGAGTGAGGAGGGGAAGAAAAAACTTCGAAGTGAGGAGGAAGAAAAAACCTCCAGAGTGAGGAGGGGAAGAAAAAGCTTCAAAGCGAGGGGGGAAAGAAAAACCTCCAAAGTGAGGAGGGAAGAAAAAGCTTCAAAGTGAGGAGCGGGGGGAAAAAAGTGCCAGGAATCGCCAGTGGGACAGAAAGGGCCAAGGCTGCGGCGGGGATGGAGGACGCGGGGCGGGAGCCGGCCGGGCGCGGAGCGGGAGCCGGCCGGGCGCGGAGCGGGAGCCGGCCGGGCGCGGAGCGGGAGCCGGCCGGGCCTCGGCGGTGCCCACGCTCGGCGCGGGGAGGGTATTTTGGTGGTGCGTGTGGACACAACATGTCTGGGAGCTGACAAAAGCCACCTGATTGACACAGAAAGGGAGGCTGACAAAAGGCCAAAGCGGAGCTTTGGAGAGCCCGGCACAATTGCTGCCCGCCGCTACCACGCGCACCCCGGCTTGGGGCGGGGGTCGGGGAGGGGGAGCCGGAGGAAGGCAGGAGAAGGGAGGGGGAAGCAAGGTGGATTTTTTGAGCCCACCTCTGCCCGTCAATTAAGAAAAGGAGAAATAAATCCACCCGGGAGCCTTCGGCCTCACGTCGGCTGGTCGCAACCGGCCGGAGAGGTTTATTTCCCTGCCAGCATCCTCCTCCTCGGCGGCGGCGAGAAAGGTTTCGCTGCCTGGCCCGCGGCTGGCACCGGGACCCCCTTTTTGTGCCAGGTGAAAAAAAACCCCAAACCCCGAGTCAGGCTTTGCAAAACCCTTCCTAAAGGGTCAAACAACCGCACCGAGTCCCTCGGGAGGGGAGCCTGAGGTTGGCTCTCAATCGCCTGGAGAGCAGAGGGCGGCTGAGCTGCGCCCGGCCAGGAGGCTGCAGCCTCCGAGACCTTCACTTTAGCCCCGCTCTAGAGGGGGGGAAGGAGAGGAGGGGAGGGGAGCAGCCCCCAGCGCTTTGCCCCTCCGCTTTAAATCCCTTCGGAAGCCCCCTGGCAGCCCTGGGATGCCTGAGGAAAACGCAGGGCTAAGAAAACACCAAAATAGTTCATTTCCTAAGTGGCTTTTTTCTCTGGGGGGTTATTTTCCCTCTTTTTATTCCCCTCCCCCCCCCCCTTTGTTTTTTTCCTCTCTTTATTTTTCTTCCTCTTTATTTCCCCTCCTCTTTATTTTTCCCCCTCTTTATTTTTCCCGTCTTTATTTTTCCTCCTCTTTATTTCCCTTCCTCTTTATTTTTCCTGCTCTTTATTTCCCCTCCTCTTTATTTCCCCCTCTTTATTTTACCCCCTCTTTATTTCCTCTCCTCTTTATTTTCCTTCCTCTTTATTTCCTCTCCTCTTCATTTTCCCTCCTCTTTATTTCCTCTCCTCTTTATTTTTCTTCCTCTTTATTTCCCCCTCTTTATTTTTTTCCTCTTTATTTCCCCCTCTTTATTTTACCCCCTCTTTATTTCCTCTCCTCTTTATTTTCCTTCCTCTTTATTTCCTCTCCTCTTTATTTTCCCTCCTCTTTATTTCCTCTCCTCTTTATTTTTCTTCCTCTTTATTTCCCCCTCTTTATTTTTTTCCTCTTTATTTCCCCCTTTTTCCCCCCTCTTTATTTTCCTTCCTCTTTATTTCCCCCCTCTTTATTTTCCTTCCTCTTTAGTTTTCCTTCCTTTTTATTTCCCCCCCTCTTTATTTTCCTTCCTCTTTATTTTTCTCCTCTTTATTTTTCTTCCTCTTTATTTTCCCCCTCTTTACCTTTCCTCTTCATTTTCCTTCCTCTTCAGTTTTCCTCCTCTTCAGTTTTCCTCCCTCCCCGCTTTTTCCTCCCCCTCCTCCACTTTTGCCTTCCCAAAGCAACCAAAACCGTTTGGGCTGGAAGCACTTCCACCACCCAGGGACTTTCTTTGGACTCTGAACCCTCTTGAGCAGGGAGGAAAACAAAGCTAATTCCGGGTTTTAGCCCTAAAAAAGGGGGGAAATTCGGCACTTTCCCATCGATTCGTTGATCGATCAATCGATTTGTTGATTGATTTCTCGATTGACTTCTTCAGGGCTTTATTTCTTCGGCCTCTGAACCCTCTGAGCAGGGAGGAAACCAAAGATAATTCCTTGGGTCCCTCAGCCTTAAGAAGGGGGAAATTCACCACTCTCCGATTGATTTGTTGATTACTTGATTGATTGATCGATTTATTGCTTTAGTTGTTGGGTTATTGATTTGTTGGTTTATTTATTGCTTTATTTGTTAATTTAATTATCGATTTATTTGTTGATTTATTGATTGATTTATCGATTGCTTTATTTGTTGCTTTATTTGTTGATTTCCTCCTTCATTTCCTTCCTTTCTCTTTCTTCCTTTTTCTCCCTTTCTCCCTCCCTCCCTTTTCTCCCTCCCTCTTCTCCATCCCTTCCTTTTCTCCCTTCCCTTCCTTCCTTCTCTCCTTCCTTTTCTTCCTTCCTTCGTTCCTTTCTCTACCTTTCCCTTCCCTTCTCTTCCTTCCTTTCTCTTCCTTCCTTCCTCTTCCTTCCTTCCCTGCTTCAATCATCTGCTAAACATTTTTTCCCCTGCTCCTTTTCCTCCCCCTGCTCATTTTTTCCCCCCCTCCTCTCTCTGACCACCTCCAAAACCGCTTTGGGTTTTCCCTCTGTTTCCCCCTCCCCTTCTTTATAATCGAACCCAATTTGGGGCACTTTTAACCCAAACCCTCACCACCCCTCCTCCGTCCTCCACCCCTCAGATTCCACCTTCTGCCGTGCCCCGGATCGGTAAAACACATCTCCCCCAAACCCTTCGCTTTTATTTCGCTTTTCCTCTTTAGGGTTTAAAAAAAGTATTTAAAATGCAATTAAAATGCCGAAATAAATTAAAACCACCCCGAAAAAAAGGATCAAATTCTTCGATTCACCAGAAAGAACTCAAATTCCTAAGCATGAAAGGGAAAGACCCCGGGATGGTGCTGGCACAACGCAGCCAAGTTGCTTCCCACCACCTTGGAGGAGAAAAGAAAGACCAAACCCAAAACCTCCTTAAGGATTTTGGTTTGGTTTTTACCCTTGGGGGAATTGGAGAAGGAAAAAAAAAAAACAACCCCAAAACCCGACCCAAAACCGCTTGAATTTTGCCTTTTTCGGACTGCTTTCTAACTGAATCGACGAAGAGCCGAACGCTGCCGGGGAATCGATCGCTCTGCAAACCGCCGAGCGGCTAAATTCGTTTCCAGAGGTGGTGGTGGGAGGGAATCTTGCGCCGGTTTCTCCCTCCGCGGCTAAAAATTGGCCCCCCAAAAATTATTCTAGTCCCCAAAACCCCCACGGGAGAATTAAGGGGAAGGGAGAGAATCGCTGCCTTAAAGCCGAGATCCCGCTCGACCCGACAGATCCCGGCGCACCAAACTGCTTTGTCTGGAGTTTCCCCCCCCCCCCACTTCCCCATCCCAGCTCGGAGCAACAGCCCGGCCCCAAACTCGGCCGATTTCACCCCAAATTTCTCCCTTTCCTGCGTCCTCACCGATCTGAAGTTGGGGTGGTGGGAGGAAAGAACCCCAAATCCCCTTAAACCGAATCGATTTCAAGAGGTTTTTATTTCGCCTCGCTGGGGAATGCGAAACGGCAGCGAGAAAACGGCACCAAACGAAGCCGGAGTTCGGCGGCGACGGAATGGGGCAAATTTGGGGGGGTTTGGGAGTTTTTTTGGGGGGGGGCGCGCAGGTAGGGCGGAAGGGAACACCCCCCCCCCCAAAAAAGAGTAAATAAAAGGAAGAGAAAAGATTCCGAACAGAGTTTTAATTACAACGAGAGGCTGGGCTGGGAGCGGAGGGGGAAGAGCTCTGCGCTTGCCTCCGGGGGGTGCTCAATCGGAAGCCGGGGGTGGTGGTGGTAGTGGGGATGGGGTGTGAGGAACTGAAACACCCCCAAAATAAATATAGCCCCCCCCCCCCCCCCCCCCCGGATATAATCCCCTCCAAAATATCCATTTTCGGTGGATTTCCAAGGTTTGAACCCAGTTTAAAGCTCCTCACCCCCCACCCCCCGCGCGTTCTTTCCGCCGCCTGTTCGCAAACGAATTCGTTCGGGCCCCGGGCTCAGCTGGGGGCAAGTTAGGCTCTTTGCGACCACCCCCCCTGCCGCACCCCGCGACCCTCTTGCTTCTTTCTCTCCCTGCCAGCCCCCCCTCCCCCCCGAAATAAAACCAATTCAAAAGGGAGAGAATTAAACTTTTCGGGGGGGGGGAGTTCGAGGGGGTTTCCTGGTGGGAATTTGGGGGGTCGCTCGCTCCATTTAATTAATAAACAGAAGAGCTTTTAGGATCTGATTCCGGGAGGGGTTGGAGGGGAGTCGGGGGGGGGGGGGAAGAATCTCCATTTATTATCCTCCCCCCTCCCTCCTTTTTTTTTCGCCTGCTGCATTTTGATCATTGTTGTTGCATTTTGCTAATGAAATGTAAGATTACGAATTAATGGAATTGCTTCTCCCCCCGCTCCCCCCCCCCCCCTCCCCAAACTCCATTTTCCCCTCCCCCCACTCCCTTTCCCCCTCCCCCCCCCACCCCGCTTTCCCCTCCCTCCCCCTCCCCCTTCTTCAATCTGTCTACTCCGGGAAATTTTGGGGGCTAATTGGAAAGAAATTAGTAAATAATCCGAAGCGAACATCGGGGAGGGGGGGGGTGGGGGGTGGGAAAGAGAAGGGGGTGGGGAAGGGATTTGGGGGGAGGGGGGAGGTTGTTTGACCTGTGTTGGACTCGAGGGATTAAAAAGAGAAAGGAAGGGTCGGGGCTTTGGGTGAGGAAATCCCTGCGGGGAAGGTCCCAACAGGTTGCTTCTCCCCTTCCCCAACCGCCCCCCCCCTCAATTTGATCATTTTGGGGAGGGGGGAGGAATAAATCCTCTTGCAAAGGGGAGAAATAGAGAGGAAAGAGTGGGAAGGGGGTGGGGGGAAGGAGGGAGGGGGGAAGAGGAGGGTTGGAGGGAGAAAAGGAAGGGCTGGGGGGGGGAGAACAAAAAACCCCCTTCATTTTCAACTCAAATTCAATCAAACTTCCTGGAAAAAAAAGACCAAAAACTTCATTTTAAACCCAAATTCAATCAAATTTTCTGGGTAAAACCCCCCAAAACTTCATTTTCAACTCAAATTTAACCAATTTTCCCGGGAATAAACTACCAAAACCTTCATTTTAAACCCAAATTCAATCCAATTTCCTGGGGACCCCCCCAAAAAACTTCATTTTGACCTCAAATTTAACCAATTTCCCCGGGAATAAAACACCAAATCCTTCCTTTTAAGCTCAAATTCAATCCAATTTCCTGGGATAACCCCCCCCAAAACTTCATTTTAAACCCAAATTTCATCCAATTTCCTGGGGGAAAAACCTCTAAAATCTTCATTTTAACCTCAAATTTGATCAAACTTCCTGGATAAAAAAAAACCCCAAAACGTCATTTTAACCCCAAATTTAATCAAATTTCCTGGGGGAAGCTCCCCAAAACTTCATTTTGAACGCAAATTTCATCCAATTTCACAGGCAAAAAACCCAACCCCCTTCCTTTGAAACGCAAATTCAATCAAATTTCCTGGATAAAAGCCCCGAAACCTTCATTTTAACCCCAAATTTAATCAAATGTTCTGGAAGAAAAGAGCAAAAACTTCATTTTGACCTCAAATTCAACCCAATTTCCTGCGGCAACCCCCAGAAACTTCATTTTAACCCCAAATTTAATCCAATTTCCTGGGGAAAAAAAAACCAAACTCTAAAATCTTCATTTTAACCCCAAATTTAATCCAATTTCCTGGGGGAAAAAAAAACCTCTAAAATCTTCATTTTAACCTCAAATGTACTCAAATTTCCTGGGGGAAAATAAAAAACCTTCATTTTAGCCTCAAATTTAATCAAATTTCAGAGGAAAAAAAACCCTAAAACCCTAATTTTAAACTCAAATTCAATCAAATTTCCCTGGGGGAAAAAAACCCAACCCAAACCCAAATCTTCATTTTAAATCAACTTTCCTGGATAAAACCCTAAAAAATCTTCATTTTAACCCCAAATTTAATCAAATTTCCTGGGAAAAAACCCCCAAAACCTTCATTTTAACCTCAAATTCAATCACATTTCCTGGGGAAAACCCCCAAAAAAACTTAATTTGAAACTCAAATTTCATCCAATTTCCTGGGGGGAAAAAAAGATCCAAAACTTCATTTTGAACTCGAATTTAATCAATTTTCACCGGAAACCCCCTCAAAAAACGTCATTTTAAACTCAAATTCCTGGGTAACCCCCCCAAAACTTCATTTTAACCCCAAATTTAATCACGTTTCCTGGGGGAAAATCCCCAAAACTTCATCTTGAACTGAAATTTAATCAAATTTCCTGGGGGGAAAAAGCCCAAAACCTTTATTTTAACCTCAAATTCAATCCAATTCCCTGGGGAAAAATCCCCCAAACCTTCATTTTAACCTCAAATTCAATCCAATTCCCTGGGGAAACTCCCCAAATCTTCATTTTCACCCCAAATTTCATCCAATTTTCTGGGGGGAAAAAAACCTCTAAAAATGTCATTTTAACCTCAAATTGAATCACATTTCCTGGGGGGGGGGGAAAAAAAAGATCCAAAACCTTCATTTTGAACTCAAATTCAATCAAATTTCACAGGAAAAAAAACAAAACCAAAACCCTTCATTTTAAACTCAAATTCAATCAAATTTCCTGGATAAAACCCTAAAAAATCTTCATTTTAACCCAAATTGAATCAAATTCCCCAGGAAAAAAAAAGACCAACCCCAAATTTCCTGGGGAGGGAAAAAAAAAAAAC
>NW_026530806.1:0-28442 GCF_014839835.1 Dryobates pubescens
CCTTGGTGAACCTGAGGAGGTTCCCCTCAGTTCCTCTGCAGCCTCTTCTGCCTTTCCAGGCCTCTCAGCACGGAGCTGTTCTGCAGCAAGGCTGAGCTGGGGCTGCCCAGCCTGCAGCTCTGGAGGAGCTGTAAGGATGCTGAGGGTTGGAAAGGACCTCAGGAGGTCATCCAGCCCCAGCCCCCTGCCAGAGCAGGAGCACAGCACCCAGCCCAGGGGGCACAGGGACACATCCAGGCAGGGCTGGGAGGGCTCCAGGGAAGGAGGCTCCCCACACAACCCCCCTGGGCAGCCTGGGGTCCCAAACCATTCTGTGCCTCTCTGAATTCCTGTGAGACACAGGAGGGGACCACAAAAGGCACAGCACAAACCCTTCCCCCCCCCCCAGCCTTGAACCTCCCCAAGCAGAGCTGCTGGCAGAGCCCAGGGATGGCAGAGAGGCTTCCCAGGGGATGAGGACCCCAGAGGAGGCCTGAAGGCTGTGGAGCTGCTGGGCTGGCTCCCCCTGGAAGCTGTGTGGCTGTGCTGCTGCCTTCCAGCCTCGGCCTGCCTGCTGCCCCAGCTGCTCCCTGTGCCACCCTGTGCCCACAGCATGGCTGAGCAGGCACCAGTGGTGTGCCCCAGGGAGCAGTGCTGGGCCCCAGCCTGATCAATCTCCTCATTGATGAGCTGGAGGAGGGGATGGAGTCCCTCAGCAGTGAGTTTGCAGCTGGCAGCAAGCTGGGGGCAGGAGCTGAGCTGGGAGAGGGCAGCAGAGCTCTGCAGAGGGACCTCAACAGGCTGGGCAGAGGGGCAGGGGCCAAGGGCAGGAGATTGAACACAGCCAAGTGCCAGGGGCTGCACTTTGGCCACAGCAACCCCAGGCAGTGCTGCAGGCTGGGGGCAGAGTGGCTGAGAGCAGCCAGGCAGAGAGGGAGCTGGGGGGGAGTGGTGGAGAGCAGCTGAAGAGGAGCCAGCAGTGTGCCCAGGGGGCCAAGAAGGCCAAGGGCAGCCTGGCCTGCAGCAGGCAGAGTGTGGCCAGCAGGAGCAGGGAGCTGATCCTGCCCTGTGCTCAGCACTGCTCAGGCCACACCTGGAGTCCTGTGTCCAGCTCTGGGCTCCTCAGGTCAGGAAAGAGGTTGAGCTGCTGGAAGGTGTCCAGAGAAGGGCAACAAAGCTGGGGAGGGGTCTGGGGCACAGCCCTGGGAGGAGAGGCTGAGGGAGCTGGGGTTGGAGCCTGCAGAAGAGGAGGCTCAGGGGAGACCTTCTTGCTCTCTGCAACTGCCTGCAGGGAGGTTGGAGCCAGGTGGGGGTTGGGCTCTTCACCCAGGCACCCAGCCCCAGAACAAGAGGACACAGTCTCAAGCTGTGCCAGGGGAGGTTCAGGCTGGAGGTGAGGAGAAAGTTCTTCCCAGAGAGAGTTGTTGGCCCTTGGGATGTGCTGCCCAGGGAGGTGGTGGAGTCCCCAGCCCTGGAGGTGTTCAAGAGGGGCTTGGATGTGGCTCTTGGTGCCATGGTCTGGCCATGAGGTCTGTGGTGCCACCTTGGACTGGATGATCTCTGAGGTCTCTTCCAGCCTTGGTGATGCTGTGAGCAGGGCTCTGATAAGCTCTGGCAGCTGCCAGCTGGGCTCTGTCCTTGCTGGCAGAGCTGTGTCTCCCCTGCTCCTGGCTCCTCAGGCTGCCTTCCCTGCTGGCCCCAGCACTGACTGCCTCACAGGATGGTAGGGGCTGGAAGGGACAGCTGGAGGTCACCCAGTCCAACCCCCCCTGCCAGAGCAGGGCACCCAGGGCCACAGCCAGGCAGGGCTTCAATATCTCCAGAGAGGGAGACTCCACAGCCCCCCTGGGCAGCCTGCTCCAGGCCTCTGTCAGCCTCACAGGGGAAGAAATCCTTCCTCCTCCTTCCATGCAACTTCCTCTGCCTCAGCTTCCCCCACTGCCCCTTGTGCTGGCATTGGGCAGCACCCAGCAGAGCCTGGCTCCAGCCTCTGGGCATCACCCTGCACAGCTTTAGCAACAGCAATGAGGTCACCCTCAGGCTCTTCCTCTCCAAGCTCCAGAGCCCTCAGCTCCCTCAGGCTCTCCTCCTAAGGCAGATGGTTCCACTGCCTTCAGCATCTCTGTGGCTCTGTGCTGGACTCTCTCCAGCAGTTCCCTGAGGCCCTTCTTGACCTGAGGGGCCCAGAACTGGACACAAGATTCCAGATGCAGAGGGGCAGGAGAACCTCTCTCAAGTTCCTCACCTCAGCCCTTCTAATCCACCCCAGGATGCCCTTGGCCTTCCTGGCCACCAGAGCACATTGCTGGCTCATGCTCAACCTCCCATCCCCCAGGCCCTCCAGGTCCTTTTCCCCTTCACTGCTCTCCAACAGCTCAGTCTCCAACACAGGCTCCATGAGGTTGTTCTTTCCCAGGTGCAAGCCTCTCCCCTTGCCCTGGTTCACAGCCTCACAGCATCACCAAGGCTGGAAGAGACCTCAGAGATCATCCAGGCCAACCTGGCACCACAGACCTCATGGCCAGACCATGGCACCAAGTGCCACCTCCAATCCCCTCCTGAACACCCCCAGGGCTGGGGACTCCACCACCTCCCTGGGCAGCACATCCCCAGGGCCAACAACTCTCTCTGGGAGTGTCCCCTGGTGTTGGGGTGCCCGCTGGCCTGGCAGCAGGGAGCTGCAGGAGGCTGTGGCGAGCAGGAGCAGCCTCCCCTCAGCCTCCCCCCTCCGCAGCTGGCACAGCCTGAGCCTGCCAGGGCTGCTGCCGGCTCCGTGCTGAGGGGGGTCCGGGGGGGGGGGGCTGGCTGAGAGGGCAGCAGCCGGCCCGGGGCTCGCTCCCCTGCTCTGCCCCGGGCTGGGAGGTGGTGCCTGGAGCTCCTCCTGCTGCTGGAGGAGCCTGGCAGGGGCTAACCTGGCAGGAAGCAGCTGCAGGCTCACACTGAAGGTTTGGGTCAGCGCCGCTGCAAGATTGATGGCGCTGGGAGGGACCTCTGCTCCGGGCAGCCTGGGGGAAAAAACATCTCCCTGGCCCCCTCCCCCAGCAAGGTGCTGAGCTCCTCTGTGCGTGCCTGGCCCCCAGGGAAAGCCTGATGCAGCAGAAGCTTATCCAGGACATCTTGGTTAGCACTCCCCGGGGCATGGAACCTTTTGTTTGCCCTGCCCTGCCTCCTGCCAGCTCCATTGAGCCTTGCCTGGCCTTTTGTGAGCCTGACCTTGCACTGGGAGGAGGAGGAGGAGGAGGAGGAGGAGGGTGGGCTGCAGTGTCCCCACTGCCTGGTTACTCCAGGGCAGGGATGCTCACAGCCCCTCCACCTTCCAAGCCTTTTGCTGGTGTAGGCAGAAAGGCTGCAGCCTTCCTGTGCCTGCCTGAGGTCAATGCCCTGCAGTTCCCTGGCCTGCTCTGCTCCCAGCTCAGGGCTCTCTGCCTGCAGCAGCAGGGCAGCTGCCTGGCAGGGGGCTGCAAGGGCACCCAGGGCTACCAGGAGCAGCCCAAGGGGCTCAGGGCCCTCAGGCTTTCTGTTCTTAGCTCACAGCTGGCACCAGGCTGGGTGGCAGAGGAGAGCTGCTGGAGGGCTTGGGAGGCTGTGCAGAGGGCCCTGGCCAGGCTGCAGCCATGGCTGAGGCCAAGGGGCTGAGGCTCAGCCAGGCCAAGGGCTGGGTCCTGCTCTTGGCTCACAACCACCCCAGGGAGGCTCCAGGCTGGGGGCAGAGTGGCTGCAAAGTGCCCAGCAGAGAAGGAGCTAGGGGTGCTGGGGGGCAGCAGCTGCAGGGCAGCCCAGGGGGTGCCCAGGGGGGGCAGGAAGGCCACCAGCAGCCTGGCCTGGAGAGGCACTGGGGTGGGCAGCAGGAGCAGGGCAGGGATGGTGCCCCCTGGAGTGGGCACTGGGGAGGCCACAGCTTGAGCCCTGGGCTCAGCTCTGGGCTCCTCACTGCCAGCAGGAGCCTGAGGGGCTGGAGCAGGGCCAGGGAAGGGCAAGCAAGGTGGGGAAGGGGCTGGGGAAGAGGGCTGGGGAGGAGCAGCTGAGGGCCCTGGGGGGGTTGGTGTGGGGCAGAGGAGGCTGAGGGAGACCTCCTTGCGCTCTGCAGCTCCCTGGGGGGAGGCTGCAGCCAGCTGGGGCTTGGGCTCTGCTCCCCAGGCTCAGGGGACAGAAGGAGAGGACCTGGCCTGGAGCTGTGCCAGGGGAGGCTGAGGTTGGAGAGGAGGAAAAAGGTCTTTGCTGCAAGACTGGGCCACAGAGCTGCTGCCAGGGCTGGAGCAGCTCTGCTGGGGGCACAGGCTGAGGGAGCTGGGGCTGTGCAGCCTGCAGGGGAGAAGGCTCCAGGGGGAGCTCAGAGCTGCCTGGCAGTGCCTGAAGGGATCCTGCAGGGAGGCTGCAGAGAGACTTTGGCTGAGGGGGGCTGGAGCCAGGCCAGGGGGGAAGGGTTTGGAGCTGAGGCAGAGCAGGGGGAGAGTGGGGCTGAGGCAGGGCAGGGGGAGAGTGGGGCTGAGGCAGGGCAGGGGGAGAGTGTGGCTGGGGCAGGGCAGGGGGAGAGTGGGGCTGGGGCAGGGCAGGGGGAGAGTGGGGCTGGGGCAGGGCAGGGGGAGAGTGGGGCTGGGGCAGGGCAGGGGGAGAGTGGGGCTGGGGCAGGGCAGGGGGAGAGTGGGGCTGAGGCAGGGCAGGGGGAGAGTGGGGCTGGGGCAGGGCAGGGGGAGAGTGGGGCTGAGGCAGAAGTTGTTCAGCAGGAGGGAACTGAGCCTCTGGCCCAGGCTGCCCAGGGAGGCTGTGGATGTTGAGCCTGCAGGAGAGAAGGCTGCAGGCAGAGCTCAGAGAACAGAATACATAGAATAGACCAGGTTGGAAGAGACCTTCAAGATCATCAAGTGCAACCCATCAACCAATCCAACACCACCCAGACAACTAACCCACAGCACCAAGCACCCCATCAAGTCTCCTCCTGAACACCTCCAGGGATGGAGACTCCACCACCTCCCTGGGCAGCCCATTCCAGTGGGCAATCACTCTCTCTGTGTAGAACTTCTTCCTAACCTCCAGCCTGAAGCTCCCCTGGCGCAGCCTGAGACTGTGTCCTCTTGTTCTGGTGCTGGCTGCCTGGGAGAAGAGACCAACATCTGTCTGTCTACAACCTCCCTTCAGGTAGTTGCAGAGAGCAATAAGGTCACCTCTGAGCCTCCTCTTCTGCAGGCTCCAACCCCAGCTCCCTCAGCCTCTCCTCCCAGGGCTGTGCCCCAGACCCCTCCCCAGCTTTGTTGCCCTTCTCTGGACACCTTCCAGCAGCTCAACCTCTTTCCTGACCTGAGGAGCCCAGAGCTGGACACAGGACTCAAGGTGCAGCCTAACCAGTGCAGTGTACAGGGGCACAATGACCTCCCTGCTCCTGCTGGCCACACTCTTCCTGATCCAGGCCAGGATGCCATTGGCCCTCCTGGCTTCCTGGGCACACTGCAGGCTCCTGTTCAGCCTACCATCAACCAGCACCCCCAGTTCCCTCTCTGCCTGGCTGCTCTCAGCCACTCTGCCCCCAGCCTGCAGCACTGCCTGGGGTTGCTGTGGCCAAAGTGCAGCCCCTGGCACTTGGCTGTGTTCAATCTCCTGCCCTTGGCCCCTGCCCCTCTGCCCAGCCTGTTGAGGTCCCTCTGCAGAGCCTCTCTACCCTCCAGCAGCTCAGCTCCTGCCCCCAGCTTGCTGTCAGCTGCAAATTTACTGCTGATGGAAGGAGCCTGGCAGGAGCTGAAGGGCTGCAGGAGAGCTGGGGAGGGACTGTAGGCAAGGGCTGGGGGTGCCAGGAGCAGGGAGAATGGCTTGGAGCTGGGAGAGAGGAGACTGAGAGTGGAGAGGAGGAAGGAATGGTTGGCAGGGAGGCTGGGGAGAGCCTGGCACAGGCTGCCCAGGGAGAGCCTGGCACAAGCTGCCCAGGGAGGCTGTGGCTGCCCCCTGCCTGCAGGGGTTCCAGGCCAGGCTGGAGGAGGCCTGGAGCAGCCTGGGCTGGGGGTCCCTGGGCATGGCAGGGGGTTACAGTAGGAGATGTCTGAGCTTGGTCCCAACCCAGCCCGTGGCCAGGTGGAACTTCTGATGTGCCACTCGCTGCCTGCTGCCCCTCCGCTGGCCCTGGGCACCGCAGGACACAGCCTGCTGCCAGCCTGCCAGCCTGCTGCCCTGCTCCTCTCGCCGCCGCTCCGCGGGGCCGGGATCGCCGCTGCAGGCAGCAGGCTGCGCCGGCGGCCGGTGCCGGTGGGGTCGGTGACCGGCAGTGCCCGCGGCGGGTACCGGCGGCCGTTCACCTCCCGGCGCCGGACGCGCACAGGCGGCAGGGCAGGGCGGGGGCTGCCCGGCAGGAAAGGAGCTCAGCCCGGGGCCAGGAGTCTCTCCCGACCCTGGCATCTCGTCCTGCCGCCTGGCCCTGGCACCCGGTCCCGCCCGGGGCTCCGGCTGCGCTGCCGCAGCCCCGCTGGGGCTCGCCGCTCCTGCCCCCCGCGGCCGGCCCCGGAGCAGCTCCGCGGAGCCTCCCTGCGCGGGGAGGTTCGGAGGGCCTGTGGGGAGGGGGTGTCAGGACGTGGTGTGGGGAGCTGGGGGTGGTTGGTGCGGGGAAGAGGAGGCCGAGGGAAGAGCTCCTTGCTCGCCGCGGCTCCCCGAGAGGAGGCTGCAGCCGGGGTCGTGATGGAGGTAGGGTCCTGAGCCTGCCTGTGGGGCAGGGGGTTGGAAGGGGAGCAGGGCAGAGTTAGGTTGGACATCAGAGGCAGGTTGGGCATCTGCACGGTGAGGGTGAGGGGGTTGGGTGCTGAGCTGCTCCCCAGGAGCCAGCAGTGCCCTCCTGCAGCCCCCAGGCAGCTGGGTGCTGGGCTGCAGCCAGAGCAGGGTGGGCAGAGGGCAGCAGAGGGGATCCTGCCCCTGGGCTCTGCTCTGACCTCACCTCCAGCCCTGCCTCCAGCTCTGCTGTCCCCAGCAGCAGGAGGCCACAGAGCTGTGGAGGGAGGCCAGGGGAGGCCACAGAGATGCTGCCAGGGCTGGAGCAGCTCTGCTGGGGGCACAGGCTGAGGGAGCTGGGGCTGTGCAGCCTGCAGGGGAGAAGGCTCCAGGGGGAGCTCAGAGCTGCCTGGCAGTGCCTGAAGGCATCCTGCAGGGAGGCTGCAGAGAGACTTTGGCTGAGGGTGGTGAGGGTGCCAGGCCAGGGGGGAAGGGTTTGGGGGTGAGGCAGAGCAGGGTGAGAGTGGGGCTGGGGCAGGGCAGGGGGAGAGTGGGGCTGGGGCAGGGCAGGGGGAGAGTGGAGCTGAGGCAGGGCAGGGGGAGAGTGGGGCTGAGGCAGGGCAGGGGGAGAGTGGGGCTGAGGCAGGGCAGGGGGAGAGGGGAGCTGGGGCAGGGCAGGGGGAGAGTGGGGCTGAGGCAGAAGCTCTTCAGACTCAGGCCCAGGCTGCCCAGGGAGGCTGTGGCTGCCTCCTGCCTGGAGGAGCTGAGTCCAGCTGAGAGCTGTCCCTGCCCATGGTGGGGAGCTTGGTCCTGGGTGGTCTCTGAGCTGCCTTCCAGCCTGAGCCATCCTGGGGCTCCCCAGGAGCTGGGCTGGGGGAGTTGTGGCTGCCCCAGGCCAGCCCTGCAGAGCCTGCAGCACCTTTCTCCTCCTCAGCCTGCTGCCTGGGGCTGTTCAAGGCCAGGCTGGGTGAGGCCTTGAGCAGCTGAGTCCAGCTGAGAGCTGTCCCTGCCCATGGCAGGGGGTTGGAGCTGGAGCTCTGAGTTCTCCCTTCCAGCCTGAGCCATTGTGGGATGTGAGCTGCTTTTGCACAGGGCCCAGCTGGGAAGTTCACAGCCTCACAGCATCACCAAGGCTGGAAGAGACCTCAGAGATCATCCAGTCCAACCTGGCACCACAGACCTCATGGCCAGACCATGGCACCAAGAGCCACCTCCAATCCCCTCCTGAACACCTCCAGGGCTGGGGACTCCACCACCTCCCTGGGCAGCACATCCCAAGGGCCAACAACTCTCTCTGGGAAGAACTTTCTCCTCCCCTCCAGCCTGAACCTCCCCTGGCACAGCTTGAGACTGTGTCCTCTTGTTCTGGGGCTGATTGCCTGGGAGAAGAGCCCAACCCCCACCTGGCTCCAACCTCCCTGCAGGCAGTTGCAGAGAGCAAGAAGGTCTCCCCTGAGCCTCCTCTTCTGCAGGCTCCAACCCCAGCTCCCTCAGCCTCTCCTCCCAGGGCTGTGCCCCAGACCCCTCCCCAGCTTTGTTGCCCTTCTCTGGACACCTTCCAGCAGCTCAACCTCTTTCCTGACCTGAGGAGCCCAGAGCTGGACACAGGACTCCAGGTGTGGCCTGAGCAGTGCTGAGCACAGGGCAGGATGAGCTCCCTGCTCCTGCTGGCCACACTCTGCCTGCTGCAGGCCAGGCTGCCCTTGGCCTTCTTGGCCCCCTGGGCACACTGCTGGCTCATGTTCAGGCAGCTGTCATTCAGCACCCCCAGGACCCTCTGTGCCTGGCTGCTCTCAGCCACTCTGCCCCCAGCCTGTAGCTCTGCCTGGGGTTGCTGTGGCCAAAGTGCAGCCCCTGGCACTTGGACTTGTTGAATGCCATCCTGTTGGGCTCTGCCCCTCTGCCCAGCCTGTTGAGGTCCCTCTGCAGAGCTCTCCTCCCCTCTCCCAGCTCAGCTCCTGCTCCCAGCTTGCTGTCAGCTGCAAACTCACTGCTGAGGGACTCCATCCCCTCCTCCAGATCATCAATGAGGAGATTGATCAGGCTGGGGCCCAGCACTGCTCCCTGGGGCACACCACTGGTGCCTGGCTGCCAGCTGGCTGTGGCACCATTCACCACCACCCTCTGGGCTCAGCCTCCAGCCAGTTCCTCACCCAGCTCAGAGCTGCTGTCCCAGCCAGGGGCTGACAGCTTGGCCAGCAGCTTGCTGTGGGGGACGGTGGCAAAGTAGCTGCAGGACTGCAGCCTGTTGGAGTATTTCTGCCTGAAGATGCAAAGGCAGAGTGCAGAGGCTGTGCAGGGGCTGTGTGTGTCTCCCCCTTTGCCTTCCTCCCCTCCCTCCCTTCCGCAGCCTCCCTGCCCTGCCCCGGCGTGCGCTGCGCGGGGAGCGGTCCCGGCGGGGGAGCCCAAGCCCCCTCTGCGGGAGGAAGGCTCAGAGGGTGTCAAGGAAGCTCTGGGGAGATGCTGAGGAAGTGTGTGATGAGTTTTGATAAGTGGAGGAAGCAGGTCATGTCCTGCTCCCAGCCAGGCCTCCTTGCAGCTATGAAAGCAGCCCCCGGCCCCCGCCGAGCCCCACTCCCTCCCAGCGCCGCTCTCCCCTCCGGCCGCGGCTGCCTGGGGGCGCCGGCAGGGATGCAGCTCCTGGGGCTCTTGGGGATGCTGCTGCTCAGCCACACAGCAGCAGCAGCAGCAGCAGGAGGAGGCTGTGAGTTTGGGGAGTTCCCTTACAGGTCCACCGGGATCGTCTGCAGGATGACCAAGCCTGCGGCGCTGCTCCGTAAGTGCCTCGGCGCCCCCCGGGGAGCAGCCAGCTGCTGCCACGGCCACCCTGCGGGCTCTGTGTCTGCTGAGGGGTGGCCACAGAGGGCAGGAGAGGCCTGGAGGGTGTCCAGAGAAGAGCAATGAGGCTGCTGAGGGGTTTTGGAGGGCATGGAGTATGAGGAGCAGCGGAGGGAGCTGGGGGTGTGCAGCCCAGAGCAGAGGAGGCTGAGGGAGACCTCCTTGCTCTCTGCAGCGCCCCGAGAGGAGGGGGCTGGGGGGCAGCGGCTGCAGGGCAGCCCAGGGGGTGCCCAGGGGGGCAGGAAGGCCACCAGCAGCCTGGCCTGGAGCAGCACTAGGGTGGGCAGCAGGAGCAGGGCAGGGATGGTGCCCCTGGAGTGGGCACTGGGGAGGCCACAGCTTGAGCCCTGGGCTCAGCTCTGGGCTCCTCACTGCCAGCAGGAGCCTGAGGGGCTGGAGCAGGGCCAGGGAAGGGCAAGCAAGGTGGGGAAGGGGCTGGGGAAGAGGGCTGGGGAGGAGCAGCTGAGGGCCCTGGGGGGGTTTGGTGTGGGGCAGAGGAGGCTGAGGGAGACCTCCTTGCTCTCTGCAGCTCCCTGGGAGGAGGCTGCAGCCAGCTGGGGCTTGGGCTCTGCTCCCCAGGCTCAGGGGACAGGAGGAGAGGACCTGGCCTGGAGCTGTGCCAGGGGAGGCTGAGGTTGGAGAGGAGGAACAACTCCTTTGGTGCCAGAGGGGTCAGGGCCTGGCAGAGGCTGCCCAGGGAGGTGGTGGAGTCCCCATGGCTGGAGGTGTCCCAGAGCCCTGTGGCCATGGCCCTGGGGGCCAGGGGCTGGTGGCCATGGTGGGGTTGGGTTGGTGCTGGGCTGGATGCTCTTGGAAGCCTTTTCCAGCCCAAACCCTTCTGTGGTGCTCTGATCCTCTGACTCCCTGCTGGACTCTGTGAGCTTGGGGACCATTCCCAACAGTGCTGATTCTCTGAAGAGCTGCCCTGGGGCAGGGGTTAAAGCTTGGGCACCTGGGCTGAACGTCACAGAGGAGCTGGAAGCTGCTCTCCAAGTCCTCTCCTCAGCCCAGAGTCTCAGCAGTGCTCCTCCCTGGGGGGTGATGGTGTGGTGCTGGTGTGATGGTGATGTGGTGGTGGTGTGGTGGTGATGGTGGTGTGGTGGTGGTGGTGTGGTGGTGGAGGTGGTGTGCTGGTGATGTGGTGGTGGTGGTGGTATGGTGGTGATGGTGTGGTGGTGGTGGTGTGCTGTTGGTGTGGTGGTGGTGGAGGTGGTGTGCTGGTGATGTGGTGGTGGAGGTGGTGATGGTGTGGTGGTGGTGGTGGTGGGGTGGTGGTGGTGTGGTGGTGATGGTGGTGGTGATGTGGTGGTGGTGGGGTGGTGGTGGTGGGGTGGTGGTGGTGTGGTGGTGGTGTGGTGGTGATGGTGGTGGTGATGGTGTGGTGGTGGTGGTGTGGTGGTGATAGTGGTGTGGTGGTGATGGTGGTGTGATGGTGGTGGTGATGGTGTGGTGGTGGTGGAGGTGGTGTGGTGGTGGTGGTGTGGTGATGGTGTCGTGGTGGAGGTGGTGTGGTGGTGGTGGTGGTGTGGTGATGGTGTGGTGGTGATGGTGGTGGTGTGGTGGTGGAGGTGGTGTGGTGGTGGTGGAGGTGGTGTGCTGGTGATGTGGTGGTGGTGGTGGTATGGTGGTGGTGGAGGTGGGGTGGTGGTGGTGATGGTGTGGTGGTGATGGTGGTGTGGTGGCGATGGTGTGGTGGTGATGGTGGTGTGATGATGGTGGTGGTGTGGTGGTGGTGATGGTGGTGTGATGGTGGTGGTGTGCTGTGGTGGTGGAGGTGGTGTGGTGGTGGAGGTGGTGTGGTGGTGGTGGAGGTGGTGTGGTGGTGGTATGGTGGTGGTGTGGTGATGGTGGTGGTGATGGTGATAGTGGTGGTGGTGTGGTGATGGTGGTGGTGTGGTGGTGGTGTGGTGGTGGTGGCCCTGTGACCTGTGCCCTTCTCTCCTCCCGCAGTGAACCAGGAGACAGCCAAGGTCATCCAGGCAGCCTTCCGGAGCGCCAAGTTCCCCAACATCACCGGCGAGAGGTCCATGAGGCTGCTGGGCAAGGTGGCCTACGAGCTCACCAAGTGAGTGCCTGGGGGCTGGCTGCCAGGGCAGCTGGGGGGCAGCTGGGGGGCAGCTGGGGGGCAGCTGGGGCCGTGTGCCAGGCACCCCTGCTGGCAGCAAGCTCCCGCTCCGTGCCAGGCTCAGCTCCTGCTCCGGGCCAGGCTCAGCTCCAGCTCCGGGCCAGGCTCAGCTCCAGCTCCAGGCCAGGCTCAGCTCCAGCTCCAGGCCAGGCTCAGCTCCAGCTCCGGGCCAGGCTCAGCTCCAGCTCCAGGCCAGGCTCAGCTCCCGCTCCGGGCCAGGCTCAGCTCCAGCTCCAGGCCAGGCTCAGCTCCCGCTCCAGGCCAGGCTCAGCTCCAGCTCCGGGCCAGGCTCAGCTCCCGCTCCGGGCCAGGCTCAGCTCCCGCTCCGGGCCAGGCTCAGCTCCAGCTCCAGGCCAGGCTCAGCTCCAGCTCCGGGCCAGGCTCAGCTCCCGCTCCGGGCGAGGCTCAGCTCCCGCTCCGGGCCAGGCTCAGCTCCCGCTCCGGGCGAGGCTCAGCTCCAGCTCCGGGCGAGGCTCAGCTCCCGCTCCATGCCAGGCTCAGCTCCCGCTCCGGGCGAGGCTCAGCTCCAGCTCCGGGCGAGGCTCAGCTCCCGCTCCGGGCCAGGCTCAGCTCCCGCTCCGGGCCAGGCTCAGCTCCCGCTCCAGGCCAGGCTCAGCTCCAGCTCCAGGCCAGGCTCAGCTCCCGCTCCGGGCCAGGCTCAGCTCCCGCTCCAGGCCAGGCTCAGCTCCCGCTCCAGGCCAGGCTCAGCTCCCGCTCCAGGCCAGGCTCAGCTCCCGCTCCAGGCCAGGCTCAGCTCCTGCTCCAGGCCAGGCTCAGCCCCAGCTCCAGGCCAGGCTCAGCCCCAGCTCCAGGCCAGGCTCAGCTCCTGCTCCATGCCTTGCAGCCCCTTCAGGCCTGAGGCTGCTGCTGTCCCACCTCGGGGGGTGCACATCTCTGCCCACAGGGCTGGGCAGCTCTGGCCCTGCAGGGCTGGCAGTGAGAGATGGTGCCCATGGCACATGGAGGGGGCCAAAGGCACCTGCAGGGAGGCTGCTGGAGCCACCCCCATGAGGAGAAAGTTCTTCCCAGAGAGAGTTGTTGGCCCTTGGGATGTGCTGCCCAGGGAGGTGGTGGAGTCCCCAGCCCTGGAGGGGTTCAAGAGGGGATTGGAGGTGGCACTCGGTGCCATGGGTCAGTAGGCAGGAGGGGTTGGGTGCCAGGGTGGGCTTGATGATCCCTGAGGTCTTTTCCAGCCTTATGGATTCCAGGAGGCTGTGGCTGATCAGCAGGGTGGCACCAGGCCATGCTCAGTGCCACACAGGGCTGGGCTTTGCCATGGGGCTGCAGAGCCTCCCCTGTGGGGCCAGGCTGGGAGAGTTGAGGCTGCTGAGCCTGAGGAAGAGAAGGCTCCAGGCAGACCTCAGAGCAGCCTGGAGGAGGCTCCAGGAGAGCTTTGGACAAGGGCTGGGAGTGCCAGGAGCAGGGAGAATGGCTTGGAGCTGGGAGAGGGGAGACTGAGAGTGGAGAGGAGGAAGAGAAGGCTCCAGGCAGAGCTCAGAGCAGCCTGGAGGAGGCTCCAGGAGAGCTTTGGACAAGGGCTGGGGGTGCCAGGAGCAGGGAGAATGGCTTGGAGCTGGGAGAGGGGAGACTGAGAGTGGAGAGGAGGAAGGAATGGTTGGCAGGGAGGCTGGGGAGAGCCTGGCACAGGCTGCCCAGGGAGGCTGTGGCTGCCCCCTGCCTGGAGGGGTTCCAGGACCAGGCTGGATGAGGCCTGGAGCAGCCTGGGCTGGGGGGAGGGCTCCCTGGGCATGGCAGGGGGCTTGGAGCTGGCTGATCCTGGAGGTCCCTCCCAAGCCAAACCCACTCCATGGCTCCATGGCTCATCCAGCCCAGCCTCTGAGCCATCCCTGCAGGCTCAGCACCAAGCTGCAGGCAGAGCAGCCTCCTGCAGCTGGCAGGGAGGCTGCAGCACTCCAGCAGCACAGGGCAGCTGCAGCACCCCCGGGCTGGGGGCAGCAGCCCAGCCCCTCCTGTCTGCCAGGAGCTCCTGAGGGCAGAGTGGGCACTTGAGAGAGCCCAGGGCCTCAGCAGCAAAGCCTGGTGCCAGCAGGCAGCCCTGGGGCTGGGCACTGGCAGGGGCTGATGCCAGGGAGGGTGCCTCAGGGAGGGTTGATGCCACTCACATTGCAGCCCCTGCTCCTGGCATCTCCCAGGGGCCCCCAGGGCACAGCCTGGCAGTTCTGGGCAGCCCTGCCCTTGCCAAGGAGCGCTGCTGGGGCAGAGGGAGATGGCCTCAGCCTGCTGCAGCAGGGCAGGGCTAGGTTGGGCACCAGGAGAAGCTGCCCAGGGAGGGGGTGGCTGAGTGCCCAGCCCTGGAGGGGGTTACCCAGAGGCAGGGATGTGGTGCTGAGGGCCAAGGCTTGGACCCAGCCATGCCAGGGAGTGAGGAGGGTTGGACTGCAGGGGCTGAAAGGCCTTCTCCAGCCAAGAGAACACCAAGAGAGAGGCTCTGAGGGAAGGAGGAATCAGGAGAAGGCCTTGGGGGTGCTGAGGGAGGAGAAGCTCAGCAGGAGCCAGCAGGGAGCACTTGCAGCCCAGAGAGCCAAGCAGAGCCTGGGCTGCAGCAGCAGAAGTGTGGCCAGCAGGGCCAGGGAGGGGATTCTGCCTCTCTGCTCCACTCTGCTGAGCCCACAGCTGCAGCTCTGTGCCCAGCTCTGCAGCCTCTGTGCCAGGAAGGCTCTGGAGGGGCTGGAAGGTGTCCAGAGCAGGGCCAGGAGGGGGAGCAGAGGGCTGGAGCTGCTCTGAGCACAGCCTGAGAGAGTTGGGGTTGTGCAGGCTGCAGAGGAGAAGGCTCCAGGGAGACCTTCTGGTGGCCTTCCAGGGGCTGCAGGGGGCTGCAGGAAAGCTGGGGAGGGACTTTGGAGGGGGTGAGGGAGGGCCAGGACTGGGGGGGATGGAGCAAAAGGAGAAGTGGGGAGCTGGAGATTGGCTGTGAGGAAGAAGTTGTTGGGCAGGAGGGTGGTGAGAGCCTGGCCCAGGCTGCCCAGGGAGGTGGTGGAAGCCTCCTGCTCAGCCCTGGAGGTGTTTGCAGCCAGGCTGGAGGTGGCTGTGAGCAACCTGCTGTGGGGTGAGGTGTCCCTGCCCAGGGCAGGGGCTGGGAGCTGGCTGAGCCCTGGGGTCCCTTCCCCCCCTGGGCTCTGGGGCTCTGAATCCCCTCAGTGAGTCTCAAGTTGCCCTCTGGAGCCCCAGCAGCTGCCTGCAGAGCAGGAAGCAGCCAGAGAGCAAAGCTGTGGGGGGAAGGCAACAGCCTGTGGGGAGCAAGGGTGGGCACAGCCAGCAGCCCCGGGGCTGGGCACTGCTGGGGCTGGGCACCGCTGGGGCTGGGCACTGCTGGGGGCTGGGCACCACTGGGGCCTGGGCACCGCTGGGGCTGGGCACCGCTGGGGCTGGGCACCGCTGGGGCTGGGCACTGCTGGGGCTGGGCACCGCTGGGGCTGGGCACTGCTGGGGGCTGGGCACCGCTGGGGCTGGGCACCGCTGGGGCTGGGCACTGCTGGGGCTGGGCACCGCTGGGGCTGGGCACCGCTGGGGCTGGGCACTGCTGGGGGCTGAGCACTGCTGGGGGCTGAGCACTGCTGGGGCTGGGCACTGCTGGGGGCTGGGCACCGCTGGGGCTGGGCACCAATGGGGCTGGGCACTGCTGGGGCTGGGCACTGCTGGGGCTGGGCACCGCTGGGGGCTGGGCACTGCTGGGGGCTGGGCACCGCTGGGGCTGGGCACCGCTGGGGCTGAGCACCGCTGGGGCTGGGCACCGCTGGGGCTGGGCACCGCTGGGGCTGGGCACTGCTGGGGCTGGGCACTGCTGGGGCTGGGCACCGCTGGGGCTGAGCACCAATGGGGCTGGGCAGTGCCTGGGGCTGGGCACCGCTGGGGCTGGGCACCGCTGGGGGCTGGGCACCGCTGGGGCTGAGCACTGCTGGGGCTGGGCACTGCTGGGGCTGGGCACTGCTGGGGCTGGGCAGTGCCTGGGGCTGGGCACCGCTGGGGCTGGGCACTGCTGGGACTGGGCACTGCTGGGGCTGGGCACTGCTGGGGCTGGGCACCAATGGGGCTGGGCACCGCTGGGGCTGGGCACTGCTGGGGCTGGGCACTGCTGGGGGCTGGGCACTGCTGGGGCTGGGCACTGCTGGGGGCTGGGCACCAATGGGGCTGGGCACCGCTGGGGCTGGGCACTGCTAGGGCTGGGCACTGCTGGGGCTGGGCACCGCTGGGACTGGGCACTGCTGGGGCTGGGCACTGCTGGGGCTGGGCAATGCTGGGGGCTGGGCACCGCTGGGGCTGGGCACCGCTGGGGCTGGGCACTGCTGGGGCTGGGCACTGCTGGGGGCTGGGCACCAATGGGGCTGGGCACTGCTGGGGCTGGGCACTGCTGGGACTGGGCACTGCTGGGGCTGGGCACTGCTGGGGGCTGGGCACCAATGGGGCTGGGCACTGCTGGGGCTGGGCACCGCTGGGGCTGGGCACTGCTGGGGCTGGGCACTGCTGGGGGCTGGGCACCGCTGGGGGCTGGGCACCAATGGGGCTGGGCACCAATGGGGCTGGGCACTGCTGGGGCTGGGCACCGCTGGGGGCTGGGCACCAATGGGGCTGGGCACCGCTGGGGGCTGGGCACCGCTGGGGGCTGGGCACCAATGGGGCTGGGCAGTGCCTGGGGCTGGGCACCGCTGGGGGCTGGGCACCGCTGGGGCTGGGCACTGCTGGGGCTGGGCACCGCTGGGGCTGGGCACTGCTGGGGCTGGGCACCGCTGGGGGCTGGGCACCAATGGGGCTGGGCACCGCTGGGGGCTGGGCACCAATGGGGCTGGGCAGTGCCTGGGGCTGGGCACCGCTGGGGGCTGGGCACTGCTGGGGGCTGGGCACTGCTGGGGCTGGGCACTGCTGGGGCTGGGCACTGCTGGGGCTGGGCACCGCTGGGGCTGGGCACTGCTGGGGCTGGGCACCGCTGGGGCTGGGCACCAATGGGGCTGGGCACTGCTGGGGCTGGGCACTGCTGGGGGCTGGGCACTGCTGGGGCTGGGCACCGCTGGGGGCTGGGCACCAATGGGGCTGGGCACTGCTGGGGCTGGGCACCAATGGGGCTGGGCATTGCTGGGGCTGGGCACCAATGGGGCTGGGCAGTGCCTGGGGCTGGGCACCGCTGGGGGCTGGGCACTGCTGGGGGCTGGGCACTGCTGGGGCTGGGCACCGCTGGGGCTGGGAACCGCTGGGGCTGGGCACTGCTGGGGCTGGGCACCGCTGGGGCTGGGCACCGCTGGGGCTGGGCACCGCTGGGGGCTGGGCACCAATGGGGCTGGGCACCGCTGGGGGCTGGGCACCAATGGGGCTGGGCATTGCCTGGGGCTGGGCACTGCTGGGGGCTGGGCATTGCTGGGGGCTGGGCACCGCTGGGGGCTGGGCACCAATGGGGCTGGGCAGTGCTTGGGCTGGGCACTGCTGGGGGCTGGGCACTGCTGGGGCTGGGCACCGCTGGGGGCTGGGCACCAATGGGGCTGGGCACCGCTGGGGGCTGGGCACCAATGGGGCTGGGCACTGCTGGGGCTGGGCACCAATGGGGCTGGGCACCGCTGGGGGCTGGGCACCAATGGGGCTGGGCACTGCTGGGGCTGGGCACTGCTGGGGGCTGGGCACCGCTGGGGCTGGGCACCGCTGGGGGCTGGGCACCAATGGGGCTGGGCAGTGCCTGGGGCTGGGCACTGCTGGGGGCTGGGCACTGCTGGGGCTGGGCACTGCTGGGGGCTGGGCACCGCTGGGGCTGGGCACCGCTGGGGGCTGGGCACCAATGGGGCTGGGCACTGCTGGGGACTGGGCACCGCTGGGGCTGGGCACCGCTGGGGCTGGGCACCGATGGGGCTGGGCACCGCTGGGGGCTGCGCACCAATGGGGCTGGGCACTGCTGGGGCTGGGCACTGCTGGGGGCTGGGCACCGCTGGGGCTGGGCACTGCTGGGGGCTGGGCACTGCTGGGACTGGGCACTGCTGGGGGCTGGGCACTGCTGGGACTGGGCACTGCTGGGGCTGGGCACTGGTGGGGGCTGGGCACCGCTGGGGCTGGGCACTGCTGGGGGCTGGGCACCAATGGGGCTGGGCACTGCTGGGGCTGGGCAGTGCCTGGGCGTGGGCACAGATGGTGCTGGGCACCGATGGTGCTGTGCCCTGGCAGCATCCAGGTGGATCAGCTGTTGCTGGAGCAGAGTGAGGTGCAGCTGAGGGAGCAGGATGCCATCCACATTGCCATCACCAACGTCTCGGCCTCCTTCCGCGGCACCCTGACCTACGGCTACGCCGGAGCCTGGTTGTGAGTCCCCAGCCCCTGGCACCCCTGGCACCCCTGGCACCCCGGGCTGCAGAGGGGCCACAGCTCCTCTGGCCCTGCAGCAATGGCAGCTCTGGGGCTGCCCTTCAGTGCTGCTCAGCTCCAGCTGCAGCACTGCCAGCAGGGCAGCAGAGGGGATCCTGCCCCTGGGCTCTGCTCTGAGCTCCCCTCCAGCCCTGCCTCCAGCTCTGCTGTCCCCAGCAGGAGGAGGACACAGAGCTGTGGAGGGAGGCCACAGAGCTGCTGCCAGGGCTGGAGCAGCTCTGCTGGGGGCACAGGCTGAGGGAGCTGGGGCTGTGCAGCCTGCAGGGGAGAAGGCTCCAGGGGGAGCTCAGAGCTGCCTGGCAGTGCCTGAAGGGATCCTGCAGGGAGGCTGCAGAGAGACTTTGGCTGAGGGGGGCTGGAGCCAGGCCAGGGGGGAAGGGTTTGGGGCTGAGGCAGGGCAGGGGGAGAGTGGGGCTGGGGCAGGGCAGGGGGAGAGTGGGGCTGAGGCAGGGCAGGGGGAGAGTGGGGCTGAGGCAGGGCAGGGGGAGAGTGGGGCTGAGGCAGGGCAGGGGGAGAGTGGGGCTGGGGCAGGGCAGGGGGAGAGTGGGGCTGAGGCAGGGCAGGGGGAGAGTGGGGCTGAGGCAGGGCAGGGGGAGAGTGGGGCTGAGGCAGAAGCTCCTCAGACTCTGGCCCAGGCTGCCCAGGGAGGCTGTGGCTGCCTCCTGCCTGGGGCTGTTCAGGGCCAGGCTGGATGAGGCCTTGGGCAGCTGAGTCTGGCTGAGAGCTGTCCCTGCCCATGGCAGGAGGCTGCAGTAGATCTCTGAGGCCCCTTCCAGGCTGAGCCCTGCTCAGGGCAGAGTCTCTCATCTGCTCCCTGCCCTTCTGTGCTCACCAGCACCTCCTGCATGAGGAGAGAAGATGGCCAAGGGTCCCCCTTGGGGTACTCAATCTGCAGAGGAGAAGGCTCCAGGGAGACCTTCTGGTGGCCTTCCAGGGGCTGCAGGAAAGCTGGGGAGGGACTTTGGAGGGGGTGAGGGAGGGCCAGGACTGGGGGGGATGGAGCAAAAGGAGAAGTGGGGAGCTGGAGATTGGCTGTGGGGAAGAAGTTGTTGGGCAGGAGGGTGGTGAGAGCCTGGCCCAGGCTGCCCAGGGAGGTGGTGGAAGCCTCCTGCTCAGCCCTGGAGGTGTTTGCAGCCAGGCTGGAGGTGGCTGTGAGCAACCTGCTGTGGGGTGAGCTGTCCCTGCCCAGGGCAGGGGCTTGGGGCTGGCTGAGCCCTGGGGTCCCTTCCCCCCCTGGCAGCCCTGGGGCTCTCTGCAGCTGCCTTCTCCACTCTCCTTTGCTGCTCTGGGAGTGGGGACCCCGGGAGGAGTTTCTCCTCTCCTGCTGCCCTCAGAGCCTTGCAGTGACCCCAGCCAGGCTGGGAGGGGGGTGGGCTGCTGCCTGCTGGGCAGGGTGCAAGGCTGGGCAGCCCTGGCCAGCAGCCCAGGAGGCCAATTGTCCTCTCCTCTGCTCCCCCAGCTTGAGGCTGTTCCATTCAGTGGATTTTGAGATCGAGTCCTCCATCGACCTCCAGATCAACATTGACCTCAGTAAGTCAGCAGCTGGCTGGGGGCTCCCTCTGCCTGCTGCCTGCCAGAGCAGCCTCAGCACCAGCTGCCTGCTGGGGGGCACCTGGGGGCTGGCACTGGCTCCCTGCCTGCCCCCTGCACGGAGGCCAGGAGGCAATGTGGCCCTCAGCAGGGGAGGATGATCCAGGTGCTGTCAGCAGAGCCCTGCTGGCTCACAGCAGCAGCAGGGGGAGAGGGTCCTGAGGGCTGGCTGCTCCTCTCCTGCTCTGCCCTCCCAGAGCTGTGGAGGGAGGCCAGAGGAGGCCACAGAGCTGCTGCCAGGGCTGGAGCAGCTCTGCTGGGGGCACAGGCTGAGGGAGCTGGGGCTGTGCAGCCTGCAGGGGAGAAGGCTCCAGGGGGAGCTCAGAGCTGCCTGGCAGTGCCTGAAGGGATCCTGCAGGGAGGCTGCAGAGAGACTTTGGCTGAGGGGGGCTGGAGCCAGGCCAGGGGGGAAGGGTTTGGAGCTGAGGCAGGGCAGGGGGAGAGTGGGGCTGAGGCAGGGCAGGGGGAGAGTGGGGCTGGGGCAGGGCAGGGGGAGAGTGGGGCTGAGGCAGGGCAGGGGGAGAGTGGGGCTGAGGCAGGGCAGGGGGAGAGTGGGGCTGGGGCAGGGCAGGGGGAGAGGGGAGCTGAGGCAGAAGCTCTTCAGACTCAGGCCCAGGCTGCCCAGGGAGGCTGTGGCTGCCTCCTGCCTGGAGGAGCTGAGTCCAGCTGAGAGCTGTCCCTGCCCATGGTGGGGAGCTTGGCCCTGGGTGGTCTCTGAGCTGCCTTCCAGCCTGAGCCATCCTGGGGCTCCCCAGGAGCTGGGCTGGGGGAGTTGTGGCTGCCCCAGGCCAGCCCTGCAGAGCCTGCAGCACCTTTCTCCTCCTCCCCCTGGAGCCAACTTTGCTCTCTGCTGCTCTCTTTCCCTTCCCTTCCCCTGCCATGCCCTGCAGTGTGCCAGAGGGACCAGGTGGCTGCTGATGCCTCAGACTGCTACCTGACCTTCCACAAGCTGATTCTGCACCTCCAAGGAGACAAGGAGTGAGTCTGTCCCCCTGCAGAAGCAGCCTCCAGCTGCCCAGCTGCTGCTCCCTGAGCCCTTCAGCCTCAGCATCCCACCCTGGGGGGGGTCCTGACCTCCCTCCCTGTGTCTCCTGCAGGCCAGGCTGGCTGAAGCAGCTCTTCACAGACTTCATCTCCTTCACTCTGAAGTTTGTGCTCAAGAGAGAGGTAAGGTCTGGCCCTGCCTGGGCAGGGAGGGAGGAAGGCTCCAGGCTCCTCCTGCATGCCCAGAGGAGCAGAGCAGTGCAGCTCCAGTGCTTGTGAGCAGCGAGACAGAGGGCAAGACTCCACAAAGCACCCAGCCTGGCCCAGGGGGGAGGCTGGGCTGGCACTGGGGGCTCATTCACAGCTCCCCAGCTTGCCTTGGGTGGGAAGGGAGCCTCCAGGCTCACCTCATGCAACCCCCCTGCAGGCAGCAGGGGCAGCTCCAGCTGCAGCAGGCTGCCCCCAGGCACACAGCCAGTCCCAGAGCCAGAGCCTGACTTGGGCTGGAGAAGCCCTTCCAGAGCCCTGAGCCCAACCACCCTCCAGCCCTGCCAGGGCTGTGCCAAACCAAGGCCCTCAGCACCACAGCTCTGCAGCTGCTCAACACCTCCAGGGGGAGGGGGATTCAATCCCAGCCTCCCAACTGGCATCAGGCTGGCAGGGAGCCTCCAAGGGCATCCTGCCCAAGCCCCCTGCAGGCAGCAGGGGCAGCTCCAGCTGCAGCAGGCTGCCCAGGGACACAGCCAGGCTGAGCTGGAAGGGCTGCAGGGATGGAGCCTCAGCCACATCCTGGGCTCTCAGCCCCGCCAGGGCTCCCCATGCAAGCCCAGCCCCAGCAGGCCAACCTCTCCTCCCCACACCCCCCTGAGGTTTTCTCTGCTCTCCTCCTGCAGGTCTGCTCTGAGATCAATTTCCTTGCCCAGATGCTGGCCAATTTTGTTCATGATTTAGCAGGTAACTACCCCTGGGGCCTTCTGCCTGCTCCCACTTACAGCCCCAGAGCTGGCAGGGGGGGAAGGGAGCTGCAGGCTCAGCCAGCTCCCAGCCCCTGCCCTGGGCAGGGACACCTCACCCCACAGCAGGTTGCTCACAGCCACCTCCAGCCTGGCTGCAAACACCTCCAGGCATCAGCAGGAGGTTTCCACCACCTCCCTGGGCAGCCTGGGCCAGGCTCTCACCACCCTCCTGCCCAACAACTTCTTCCCCACAGCCAATCTCCAGCTCCCCACTTCTCCTTTTGCTCCATCCCCCCCAGTCCTGGCCCTCCCTCACCCCCTCCAAAGTCCCTCCCCAGCTTTCCTGCAGCCCCCTGCAGCTCCTGGAAGGCCACCAGAAGGTCTCCCTGGAGCCTTCTCCTCTGCAGCCTGCACAACCCCAACCCTCTCAGGCTGTGCTCAGAGCAGAGCAGCTCCAGCCCTCTGCTCCCCCTCCTGGCCCTGCTCTGGACACCTTCCAGCCCCTCCAGAGCCTTCCTGGCACAGAGGCTCCAGAGCTGGGCACAGAGCTGCAGCTGTGGCCTTTTGCTGAGGGGGTCTGGAGCCAGGCCAAGGGGGAAGGGTTTGGAGCTGAGGCAGAAGCCCTGGCCTGCAGCTGGCTTTGTGCTGGGAGCTTTGTGTCCTTCCTCCCTGCAGCAAACTTTGTCCAGGATCAGGGCATTGGGCTGGACATCTCCCTGGCCTCAGCTCCTTTGGTGACAGCAACTTACCTGGAGTCCTACCACAAGGTGAGCTCAGCCCCCACAGCCTGCCTGCCCGTGCTGGGAGCCCAGCAGCAGAGAACTCTTTGCCTTGGGAAAGCTCTCTGAGGTCATCCAGTCCAGCACCAACCCAACCCCAACCGTGGCCACCAGCCCCTGGCCCCCAGGGCCATGGCCACAGGGCTCTGCAGCCCCTCCAGCCATGGGGTCTCCACCACCTCCCTGGGCAGCCTCTGCCAGGCCCTGACCCCTCTGGCACCAAAGGAATTGTTCCTCCTCTCCAACCTCAGCCTCCCCTGGCACAGTTTCAGCCCAGTTCCTATCCCCTGAGCCTGGGGAGCAGAGCCCAAGCCCCAGCTGGCTGCAGCCTCCCCCCAGGGAGCTGCAGAGAGCAAGGAGGTCTCCCTCAGCCTCCTCTGCTGCACACCAAACCCCCCCAGGGCCCTCAGCTGCTCCTCCCCAGCCCCTTCCCCACCTTGCTTGCCCTTCCCTGGCCCTGCTCCAGCCCCTCAGGCTCCTGCTGGCAGTGAGGAGCCCAGAGCTGAGCCCAGGGCTCAAGCTGTGGCCTCCCCAGTGCCCACCCTGGGGGCACCATCCCTGCCCTGCTCCTGCTGCCCACCCCAGTGCCGCTCCAGGCCAGGCTGCTGGTGGCCTTCCTGCCCCCCTGGGCACCCCCTGGGCTGCCCTGCAGCCGCTGCCCCCCCAGCCCCCTCCCCAGGAGCTTCGGTGCCGGCGCTGCCCGGGGGCTGCTGCCAGGCTGTGCCGCAGCCGCAGCTCCGCTGCCAGCCTCTCCCGCAGCCGGCTCGGGGGCGCTGCCAGGGGGGAGGGGAGGTGTGGGGGGGGTCGGGGGGGCGCTCCCTGCGGGGCTCACAGCCTGCGGGGCTCACGGCTGCGGCTTCCCTCCGCAGGGCTCGGTGCGGTACCTGAACCACTCGGCGGCGCTGCGGGGCTCGGTGTTCTCCCCGCGGCTGCTGCCTGCCTCCCGCATGATCTACTTCTGGTTCTCGGAGCAGGTCCTCAGCTCCCTGGCCTCGGCTGCCTTCATGGACCGGCGCCTGGTGGGGACCATCCCCGGCCACAGGCTGCAGGTGAACCCCCTCGGGGCTGCAGAGGGCCCACAGCTCCTCTGGCCCTGCAGCAATGGCAGCTCTGGGGCTGCCCTGCAGTGCTGCTCAGCTCCAGCTGCAGCACTGCCAGCAGGGCAGCAGAGGGGATCCTGCCCCTGGGCTCTGCTCTGAGCTCCCCTCCAGCCCTGCCTCCAGCTCTGCTGTCCCCAGCAGCAGGAGGACACAGAGCCGTGGAGAGAGGCCACAGAGCTGCTGCCAGGGCTGGAGCAGCTCTGCTGGGGGCACAGGCTGAGGGAGCTGGGGCTGTGCAGCCTGCAGGGGAGAAGGCTCCAGGGGGAGCTCAGAGCTGCCTGGCAGTGCCTGAAGGGATCCTGCAGGGAGGCTGCAGAGAGACTTTGGCTGAGGGGGGCTGGAGCCAGGCCAGGGGGGAAGGGTTTGGGGCTGAGGCAGGGCAGGGGGAGAGTGGGGCTGGGGCAGGGCAGGGGGAGAGTGGGGCTGAGGCAGAAGTTGTTCAGCAGGAGGGAGCTGAGGCTCTGGCCCAGGCTGCCCAGGGAGGCTGTGGATGTTGAGCCTGCAGGAGAGAAGGCTGCAGGCAGAGCTCAGAGCAGCCTGGCAGGAGCTGAAGGGCTCCAGGAGAGCTGGGGAGGGACTGTGGGCAAGGGCTGGGAGTGCCAGGAGCAGGGAGAATGGCTTGGAGCTGGCAGAGGGCAGAGGGAGAGTGGAGAGGAGGAAGGAATGGTTGGCAGGGAGGCTGAGGAGAGCCTGGCACAGGCTGCCCAGGGAGGCTGTGGCTGCCCCCTGCCTGGAGGGGCTCAGGGCCAGGCTGGATGAGGCCTGGAGCAGCTGGGCTGGGGGGAGGGGTCCCTGGGCATGGCAGGGGGCTGGAGCTGGCTGATCCTGGAGGTCCCTCCCAAGCCAACCCCACTCCATGGCTCCATGACTCATCCAGCCCAGCCCCTGAGCCATCCCTGCAGGCTCAGCACCAAGCCTCAGCCCCAGCTCCACAGCTGCTGGGCCACCCCCAGGGCTGGGGCCTGCAGCAGTGCCCTGGGCAGCCTCTTCCAGGGCCTGAGATCCCTGCCAGGGCAGAAAGCTTTCCTCAGCTCCAGCCTGGAGCTCCCCTGGGGCAGCTTGGAAGCAGCTCCTGTGCTCCTGTGCCTGGCCCCCGAGGAGCAGAGGCTGCTGCCAGCTGACTGCAAGCTCCCTGCAGGGAGCTGCAGAGGGCCAGGAGGTCTCCCCCAGCCTCCTGCTCCCCTGCCTGAAGCTGGGAGGCCCCCAGCTGTGCCCCTGAGGGCTGGGCCCCCCCTGGTCTCAGCTCCCTGTGCCCTGTGTGTGGTTTGTCCCTGCAGGAGCTGTTTGCAGCGGAGGAGTCGGAGGCGCAGCGCAGGGCGGTGCAGATGGTAACTTTGGGTCCCCCTCTGGAGCTCTTTGTGTCACAGGAGGGACTTTCAGGTGGCTTCCCCTGCACTCTAACACCTCCTGGCCTGCCCTGGGCAGCTCCACTCTCAGCTGGGCCTGCTGGGACTTGTGCTTTGCTAGGGGGGGTTCTGCCTCCCCTCGGTGGCACAGGCTCCCTGGGACCTGGCTGAGCTGCTGGGGCTTGAGAGGAGGAGGAGCTGGAGCCTGGAGCCAGGGGATGCAGCTCTGTGGCAGAGAGGCCTCAAGCAGGACAAAAGCCTGACTGATGCTCCTGCTGCTCCTCCCCTCCCTGCTTCCCCTGCTGCTCCTTCCCTCCCTGCTTCCCCTGCTGCTTCTTCCCTCCCTGCTTCTCCTCCTGCTGCTCCTTCCCTCCCTGCTTCCCCTGCTGCTTCTTCCCTCCCTGCTTCTCCTCCTGCTGCTCCTTCCCTCCCTGCTTCCCCTGCTGCTCCTTCCCTCCCTGCTTCCCCTGCTGCTCCTTCCCTCCCTGCTTCCCCTGCTGCTTCTTCCCTCCCTGCTTCCCCTGCTGCTTCTTCCCTCCCTGCTTCTCCTCCTGCTGCTCCTTCCCTCCCTGCTTCTCCTGCTGCTCCTTCCCTCCCTGCTTCTCCTGCTGCTCCTTCCCTCCCTGGTTCCCCTCCTGCTGCTCCTTCCCTCCCTGGTTCCCCTCCTGCTGCTCCTTCCCTCCCTGGTTCCCCTCCTGCTGCCCCTTCCCTCCCTGGTTCCCCTGCTGCTCCTTCCCTCCCTGCTTCTCCTCCTGCTGCTCCTCCCCTCCCTGCTTCCCCTGCTGCCCCTTCCCTCCCTGCTTCCCCTGCTGCTCCTTCCCTCCCTGCTTCCCCTGCTGCCCCTTCCCTCCCTGCTTCCCCTGCTGCCCCTTCCCTCCCTGCTTCCCCTGCTGCCCCTTCCCTCCCTGCTTCCCCTGCTGCCCCTTCCCTCCCTGCTTCTCCTCCTGCTTCATCCCTCCCTGCTTCTCCTCCTGCTGCTCCTTCCCTCCCTGCTTCCCCTGCTGCTCCTTCCCTCCCTGCTTCCCCTGCTGCTCCTTCCCTCCCTGCTTCCCCTCCTGCTGCTCCTTCCCTCCCTGCTTCTCCTCCTGCTGCTCCTTCCCTCCCTGGTTCCCCTCCTGCTGCTCCTTCCCTCCCTGCTTCTCCTCCTCCTGCTCCTTCCCTCCCTGATTCTCCTCCTGCTGCTCCTTCCCTCACCAGCTCTTCCAGGGCACCCCCTACAATGACTCTGTGGCCAGGATCTGGAGCCTTGCCCATCCCCACATCTCCCTCCAGCCTGAGGGGACCGTGGTGAGGTCCTTGGTGGCAGTGGAGCTCAGCATCTTTCCTGCAGGGGAGCAGCCCAGGATGGTTCTGTACATGGAGAAGGTCAGTCCTGGCTTCCCCTCACTCTCCACACCTTGGAGCAGGCTCTGAGCTGAGTCTGGAGCACTCCTGGTGCTCAGGGAGGGGAAGGCTTAGGGAGCCCCTTGGGAAGAGGCAGTGGCTGAGCCAGGGGAGGTGGAGAAGGACCTTGGTTCCTTGGGCACTTCCACTTCTTCCCTTGACCTTTGATGCTGAGAAGGGTTTGGAGGTTTGCACAGCTCCACAGGTTGCAGTGGGTTGGAAAAGGCCTCCAGAGGTCATCTGGTCCAACCCCATCCCCCCCCTGCCATGGGCAGGGACACCCAGCTGGAGCACCTCTGCCTTGGGGAGCAGCTGGGCAGCAGCCAGCACTGGGCACTGGCAGCACAGGAGGCCAAGGGCAGCCTGGGCTGCAGCCAGAGCAGGGTGGCCAGAGCTGGAGAGAGAGGATCCTGCCCCTCTGCTCTGCTCTGGGGAGACCTCCCCTGCAGGGCTGGGGCCAGGTCTGCAGCCCCCAGCACAAGAGAGACCTGGAGCTGCTGGAGAGGGGCCAGAGGAGGCCACAGAGATGAGCAGAGGGCTGCAGAACCTCTGCCCTGGGGCCAGGCTGGGAGGGTTGGGGCTGTGCAGCCTGCAGGGGAGAAGGCTGCAGGCAGAGCTGAGAGCTGCAGCTGCAGAGCTGCAGGGCAGCTGCAGGCAGGCTGGGCAGGGACTGCTGAGAAGGGGCTGTGGGGATAGGCCCAGGGGCAATGGTTTGGAGCTGGAGCAGGGCAGAGTTAGGTTGGAGCTGAGGAGGAAGCTGTGCAGAGGGAGGCTGGGGAGAGCCTGGCCCAGGCTGCCCAGGGAGGTGGTGGAGGCTCCATCCCTGCAGCCCTTCCAGCTCAGCCTGGCTGTGTCCCTGGGCAGCCTGCTGCTGCTGGAGCTGGCCCTGCTGCCTGCAGGGGGCTTGGGCAGGAGGGCCTTGGGGGGTCCCTGCCAGCCTGGTGCCAGCTGTGAACAGCATCAGCCCTGGGGAGGAGCCAGTGTGGGGCTCCCCAGGCTGTGGCTGTCAAGGAGGGGCTGTGGTATGCCTATGGAGGAGGAGAATTCTGACCTGCTCTGGGCATACCTGGAGGTAAAGCCAGAAGGGTGCTGAGCTCTGGGTCCCAGCAGGTCACCCAGAGTGTCCCCAGGCAGCTCCCTGCTGGAAGGCTCAGCCCTGCTCTTCATCTCTGTGCAGGAGATCACAGTCACCATCCAGGCTGCCTATGCAGAGAAGAAACTCCTCCTGCACCCTTCAGACCCCAGGTGGGCTCCGTGGGTTTCATTGCCCCTCTCACCTCCTGCCTGGGAGCAGCACAAAGAGAGGACCTCTGCAAGCCATGGACCCCAGGGCTGGGAGGGAGCTGCAGGCTCAGCCAGCTCCCAGCCCCTGCCCTGGGCAGGGACACCTCAGCCCACAGCAGGTTGCTCACAGCCACCTCCAGCCTGGCTGCAAACACCTCCAGGGCTGAGCAGGAGGCTTCCACCACCTCCCTGGGCAGCCTGGGCCAGGCTCTCACCACCCTCCTGCCCAACAACTTCTTCCTCACAGCCAATCTCCAGCTCCCCACTTCTCCTTTTGCTCCATCCCCCCAAGTCCTGGCCCTCCCTCACCCCCTCCAAAGTCCCTCCCCAGCTTTCCTGCAGCCCCCTGCAGCTCCTGGAAGGCCACCAGAAGGTCTCCCTGGAGCCTTCTCCTCTGCAGTCTGCACAACCCCAACCCTCTCAGGCTGTGCTCAGAGCAGCTCCAGCCCTCTGCTCCCCCTCCTGGCCCTGCTCTGGACACCTTCCAGCCCCTCCAGAGCCTTCCTGGCACAGAGGCTCCAGAGCTGGGCACAGAGCTGCAGCTGTGGCCTTTTGCTGAGGGGGTCTGGAGCCAGGCCAAGGGGGAAGGGTTTGGAGCTGAGGCAGGGCAGGGGGAGAGTGGGGCTGAGGCAGGGCAGGGGGAGAGTGGGGCTGAGGCAGGGCAGGGGGAGAGTGGGGCTGGGGCAGGGCAGGGGGAGAGGGGAGCTGAGGCAGGGCAGGGGGAGAGTGGGGCTGGGGCAGAAGCTCTTCAGACTCTGGCCCAGGCTGCCCAGGGAGGCTGTGGCTGCCTCCTGCCTGGAGGAGCTGAGTCCAGCTGAGAACTGTCCCTGCCCATGGTGGGGAGCTTGGCCCTGGGTGGTCTCTGAGCTGCCTTCCAGCCTGAGCCATCCTGGGGCTCCCCAGGAGCTGGGCTGGGGGAGTTGTGGCTGCCCCAGGCCAGCCCTGCAGAGCCTGCAGCACCTTTCTCCTCCTCACCCTGCTGCCCCTCCAAAGTCCCTCCCCAGCTTTCCTGCAGCCCCTGGAAGGCCACCAGGAGG
>NW_026530806.1:28879-81072 GCF_014839835.1 Dryobates pubescens
CTCAGCCCTGCTCTTCATCTCTGTGCAGGAGATCACAGTCACCATCCAGGCTGCCTATGCAGAAGGCCACCAGGAGGTCTCCCTGGAGCCTTTTCCTCTCCAGCCTGCACAGCCCCCAGCTCCCTCAGCCCCAGGTCCCCATGGGTGACCTTTCCCTTCCCTTTTTGTCCTTCCCTTCAGGGTGGAGTTCAAAGTCTTTCGCTGCACAGCTGACCCAAGTGGGGTAAGTGCTCAGGAAGTCTTCTCCAGGCCATTCTGGGGGGCTGGAGGATGACCTCTGAGAGGTCTTTTCCCAACCTGCTTGATTGTTCTGTGGTTTAAAGCCTCTGGGCTGGGGGGCTGGGGGGACCTCTTCTGTCTTCCAGAGTGAGCCATCCCTGAGGGACTTCCTGCAGGTGCTGATCTCTCGTGTTGGGATCCCAGAGGTGACCTCAAGTGAGTGTTTTCCCCCCTCCCCTCCTTGGGGGAAGTGGCAGCAGTGGCTCTTCCAGCAGGTCTCCAAGCCCAGGATCTACACAGGATCAGAGAATGGGTTGGGTGGGAAGGGACCTCCCAAGGGCCACCCAGTCCAAGCCCCTCCCTCCCCCTGCTCACAGCCCTCTCCCCCCCTGCTCACAGCCCTCTCCCCCCCTGCTCACAGCCCTCTCCAGCCTGAAGGGCTGCAGGGATGGAGCCTCCACCACCTCCCTGGGCAGCCTGGGCCAGGCTCTCCCCAGCCTCCCTCTGCACAGCTTCCTCCTCAGCTCCAACCTCACTCTGCCCTGCTCCAGCTCCAAACCACTGCCCCACAGCCCCTCCTGCACAGTCCCTCCCTGGGCAGCCCCAGGGTGGTTCAACAGTGAGGCCCTGAGCAGCTGTTTGCAGATGTTGTGGAGCCACAGAAGGGGCTGGGCTGGAAGGGAGCTGCAGAGCTCAGCCAGCCCCAGCCCCTGCCCCCAGCAGGGCCATCCCCAGCTGCAGCAGGCTGCCCACAGCCCTCTCCAGCCTCACCTGGAGGATCTCCAGGCCTGGAGCCTCAAGCACCTCCCTGGGCAGCCTGCTGCAGGGCTCCAGCAGCCTCCTGGGGCAGAGCTTGTTCCTCACATCCAATCTGGAAGCCATTGCCCCTGCAGGCCTTTGGGAGCAGTCTCTCTGCATCCCTGTGGCCCCCTGCAGCTCCTGGCAGGCTGCTCTGAGGTCTCCCTGGAGCCTTCTCCTCTGCAGGCTGCACAGCCCCAGCTCCTTCAGCCTGGCCCCAGAGCAGAGCTGCTCCCAGCCCCTGAGCTTGGAGCCCATGGAATGGTTTGGGTGGGAAGGGAGCTGCAGAGCTCAGCCAGCCCCAGCCCCTGCCCCCAGCAGGGACATCCTCCCCTAGAGCAGGCTGCTCACAGCCTTCCCAAGCCTGACCCTGGAGATCTCCAGGCCTGGAGCCTCAAGCACCTCCCTGGGCAGCCTGCTGCAGGGCTCCAGCAGCCTCCTGGGGCAGAACTTGTTCCTCACATCCAATCTCCATCTGCTCTGCTCTCACTTCAGACCACTGCCCCTGCTCCTGGCACTCCCAGCCCCTGTCCCAAGCCCCTTCCTGGCTTTCCTGTAGCCCTCCTTGATCCCTGGCTTGCTGAGTGCCAGAGCCCCTTGCCCTGCTCCAAACTCTGGCCCCAGCCTTCTGAGAGTCCTTCCAGCACTGCAAGGCCACCAGAAGCTCTCCCTGGAGCCTTCTCCATGCTGCCCAAGCCCAACTCTCTCAGCCTGGCTCACAGCAGAGCCCTTCCAGCCTCAAGCACCTCCCTGGGCAGCCTGCTGCAGGGCTCCAGCAGCCTCCTGGGGCAGAACTTGCTCCTCACATCCAATCTCCATCTGCTCTGCTCTCAGTTCAAACACTGCCCCTGCTCCTGGCACTCCCAGCTCTTCTCTAAAGCCCTTTCCTGGCTTTCCTGTGGCCCTCTTTGATATCTCCAGGGCTGGAACCTCAAGCACCTCCCTGGGCAGCCTGCTGCAGGGCTCCAGCAGCCTCCTGGGGCAGAGCTTGTTCCTCACATCCAATCTCCATCTGCTCTGCTCTCACTTCAAGCCACTGCCCCTGCAGGCCTTTGGGGGCAGTCCCTCTGCAGCCTTACCTCAACGACCCTGACAGCTTGGGGGGGGAGGGCTGGGGGGAAACCCCATTCCTGCTGGCTTTGCCTGGGGAGGAGGAGACCCTCTGTGCCAGCTGGGAGAGAGGGAGGGTGAAGTCTCCCCCGGGCTGAAGGTGGTGGTGGGGTTGGGGCAGAGCTGGCAGGGGGCAGTCAGCAGCCAGGGCTGTAGGAGGTGATGAGCAGCAGGGCAGGAGGGCTGCAGCTGGAGCTGGAGAGGGTTTTTTTTGGCTGCTCCCACAGGGTTTGCAGAGGCTTTGACCTCCCTGATGAACAGCAAAGGGCTCCACCTGTTTGAGATCACTAACCCTGAGATCATCACCAGGCAGGTAAGCAGAGCTCAGGCCCCCAGCAAGCCCTCCCAGCCCCTGCCTGCCAGGGGCACAAACTGCTGGGCTCTTACCTCTGCTCCCCTCCCTTTCCAGGGCTATGTCCTTGTCCAGCTTGACTTCAGCTTCCCCAACCACCTGCTGCTGGATTTCCTTGAGAAGAAGTTCTAGGGCTGATGCCTTGCTGAAGGGAAGTCAGAGCCTGAGGGCTGCTCCTGAGCCAATTAAAAGGGAGCTGAGTGAAGGCAGCTTGGCTTGAGCTTGCTGTGCCTCCCCCCCTGAGACCTGCCCCAGCTGCACCCCACAGCAGGGCAGGGCTGGGAAGGGACCTCTGGAGCTCACCCAGTCCAAGCCCCCTGCCAGAGCAGCAGCAGCCAGGGCAGGCCACACAGGAACACATCCAGGAGGGGGGTTGGAAGCTCTCCACACCAGGAGGCTCCACAACCTCTCTGGGCAGCCTGCTCCAGGCCTCCAGCAGCCTCACACCAAACAGCTTTCTCCTCCTGCTCAGCTGCAGCCTCCTGGCTGCCACTTTGTGCCCTCTGCCCCTCAGCCTGGCCCTGGGCACCCCTGAGCAGAGCCTGGCCCCAGCCTCCTGCCCCCCACAGCTCCTTTAGCTCTTGCTGAGCATTGCTCAGCTGCCCTCTGGGGCTGCTCTTCCCCAGGCTCTCAGCCTCTGCTCCTCCCAGAGCTGCTCCAGGGCCCTCAGCCTGGTGGCTGTGGCCAGCCAGCACCCCAGACAATCACAGAGTCACAGCAGGGCAGGGCTTGGAAGGGACCTCCAGAGATCATCCAGTCCAAGCTCCCAGGCCAGAGCAGCAGCAGCCAGGGCAGGTCACACAGAACCCATCCAGGGGGGGGTTGGAAGCTCCACAGCCTCTCTGAGCAGCCTGCTCCAGGCTCCAGCAGCCTCACAGGGACAAAGCTTTCCCTCCTGTGGCTCCTCCTCTGCTCCAGCTTGCCCCCAGTGCCCCTGGTGCTGTGCTTGGCCATCCCTGAGCAGAGCCTGGCTCCAGCCCTGCACATCTTCATCCCCCCTCAGGCTGCTCTGCTCCCAGCCCCCTCAGCCTGGCCTCACAGGGAGATGTTCCACTGCCTGCAGCAGCTTGGTGAGGAAGAACTTCCTGGCTGGGAGGCTGCCAGAGGCCTGGAGCAGGCTGCCCAGAGAGGTTGTGGAGTCTCCTGCCCTGGAGCCTGTGCAGCCCTGCCTGGATGTGTTCCTGTGCCCCCTGGGCTGGGTGCTGTGCTCCTGCCCTGGCAGGGGGCTGGCACTGGATGATCTCCAGAGGTCCCTTCCAACCCCTCACATCCTGTGGGCTGTGAGCAGGTTGGAAGAGACCTCCAAGCTCACCCAGCCCAACCTCTGAGCCAGCACTGAAGGCTCAGCAGCTTGGTGGCTCTGTGCTGGACTCTCTCCAGCAGTTCCCTGAGGCCCTTCTTGACCTGAGGGGGCCCAGAACTGGACACAAGATTCCAGATGTGGCCTCCCCAGAGCAGAGCAGAGGGGCAGGATCCTCTCTCTCCAGCTCTGGCCACCCTGCTCTGGCTGCAGCCCAGGCTGCCCTTGGCCTCCTGTGCTGCCAGTGCCCAGTGCTGGCTGCTGCCCAGCTGCTCCCCACCCCCAGCACCCCCAAGGCCTTCTCTGCAGGGCTGCTGATCCTGGGTGTTTGTTTCTACCATGAGGATCCTGGGTTTGGCCAACTTCAGCAGCTCAAAGGGCAGCCCCAAAGTCCAAGGAAGATCAGAACCAACTGTGACAGAAGAGCTACAAGGGCCTGGAGCCTGGATCTGCAGGGCAGCAGTGGAGAGAGAGCACAGAAAGCAGCAGCTTGGAAGAGAGCTCCAAGCTCCCTCAGTCCAACCCTGCAGGCTCAGTTTAAGCTCAGCACCAAGCCTCAGCCCCAGCTCCACAGCTGCTGGGCCACCCCCAGGGCTGGGGCCTGCAGCAGTGCCCTGGGCAGCCTCTTCCAGGGCCTGAGATCCCTGCCAGGGCAGAAAGCTTTCCTCAGCTCCAGGCTGGAGCTCCCCTGGGGCAGGTTGGAAGCAGCTCCTGTGCTCCTGTGCCTGGCCCCCAAGGAGCAGAGGCTGCTGCCAGCTGACTGCAAGCTCCCTGCAGGGAGCTGCAGAGGGCCAGGAGGTCTCCCCCAGCCTCCTGCTCCCCAGCCTGGACACCCCCAGCTCCCTCAGCCCTCCCCTAGCCCAGGGGCCCCAGGCCCTTCCCCAGCCTGGCTGCCCTGCTGTGGGCAGCCTGCTGCAATGTCTGAGGAGTTCTCCTCTGCCTTAGGCTCAGAGCCTGGAGGGGCAAAGCCCAGGCAGGAGCTGCCCCTGGGCTGGGCAGTGCTGGAGTTGAGTTCTGGGTGCCAGAGTGTAAGGAAGACATTGGAGGGGCTGGAGGGGGTCCAGAGAAGAGCCCCAGAGGTGGTGAGGGGTTTGGAGGGCAGGGCTGAGGGCCCTGGCTGAGAAAGAGTTCCTGAGCTCCAGGCTGGAGCTCCCCTGGGGCAGGTTGGAAGCAGCTCCTCTGCTCCTGTGCCTGGCCCCCAAGGCAAGGACCAGCTGCCTGGGCCCTCACCTAGCCCAGGGGCTCCAGGCCCTTCTCCAGTGCTAGCCCAGGATTTCCAGCCTCAGTTTGTCTCTCTCCTGAGGAGAGAGCAAGGGGAAAAAGCAGTTTGGTGCTGGGCTTTGCCCCTCAGGTTTTACCCCAACAATCATCACTGCAGTTCAGACAGCGAGGTGTCCCAGGCAGCTCAGCCTCCCAGTTCAGCCCAGTTGCCCTCTGGCCCTCTCCCAGTACTGCCCAGTGCTCAGCAGGCTCTGCTGCTTGGGGCCCTGGCTGCTGCTCAGGGGTGTCCCAGTTTGGGCTCCCACTTGCCCAGTTGTCTCCCAGTTTGAGGTTCCAGTTGCCCAGGTTGGGCTCCCAGTTGCCTCCTGGGAAGATCTCAGTTTGGGCTCCCAGTTGCCTACTTTGAGCTCCCACTTTGGGCTCCCAGTTGCCTCCTGGGAAGGTCCCAGTTCAAGCTCCCAGTTGCCCAGGTTAGGGTCCCAGTTTGGGCTCCCAGTTGGGCTCCCAGTTTGGGCTCCCACTTGCCCAGGTTGGGCTCCCAGTTGCCTCCTGGGAAGATCTCAGTTTGGCCTCCCAGTTGCTCAGGTTAGGGTCCCAGTTTGGGCTCCCAGTTGGGGCTCCCAGTTGCCTACTTTGGGCTCCCAGTTTGGGCTCCCAGTTGCCTACTTTGAGCTCCCAGTTTGGGCTCCCAGTTGCCTACTTTGGGCTCCCAGTTTGGGCTCCCATTGAGCTCCCAGTTTGGGCTCCCAGTTGCCTACTTTGAGCTCCCAGTTTGGGCTCCCAGTTGCCCAGGTTAGGGTCCCAGTTTGGGCTCCCAATTGGACTTCAGTTTGGGCTCCCAGTTGCCTACTTTGAGCTCCCAGTTTGGGCTCCCAGCTTGGGCTCCCAGTTGCTTATTGGGAAGGTCCCAGTTCAGGCTCCCAGTTGCCCAGGTTAGGGTCCCAGTTTGGGCTGCCAGTTGGGCTTTCAGTTTGGGCTCCCAGTTGCCTACTTTGAGCTCCCAGTTTGGGCTCCCAGCTTGGGCTCCCAGTTGCTTATTGGGAAGGTCCCAGTTCAGGCTCCCAGTTGCCCAGGTTAGGGTCCCAGTTTGGGCTGCCAGTTGGGCTTCCAGTTTGGACTCCCAGTTGCCCAGGTTGGGCTCCTAGTTGCCTCCTTTGAGCTCCCAGTTTGGGCTCTAGTTGCCTACTGGGAAGGTCCCAGTTTGGGCTCCCAGTTGGGCTTCCAGTTTGGGCTCCCAGTTGGGCTTCCAGTTTGGACTCCCAGTTGCCCAGGTTGGGCTCCTAGTTGCCTACTTTGAGCTCCCAGTTTGGGCTCTAGTTGCCTACTGGGAAGGTCCCAGTTTGGGCTCCCAGTTGGGCTTCCAGTTTGGGCTCCCAGTTGCCCAGGTTGGGCTCCTAGTTGCCTACTTTGAGCTCCCAGTTTGGGCTCTAGTTGCCTACTGGGAAGGTCCCAGTTTGGGCTCCCAGTTGGGCTTCCAGTTTGGACTCCCAGTTGGGCTTCCAGTTTGGGCTCCCAGTTGCCCAGGTTGGGCTCCTAGTTGCCTACTTTGAGCTCCCAGTTTGGGCTCTAGTTGCCTACTGGGAAGGTCCCAGTTTGGGCTCCCAGTTGGGCTTCCAGTTTGGACTCCCAGTTGCCCAGGTTGGGCTCCTAGTTGCCTCCTTTGAGCTCCCAGTTTGGGCTCTAGTTGCCTACTGGGAAGGTCCCAATTTGGGCTCCCAGTTGCCTCCTTTGAGCTCCCAGTTTGGGCTCTAGTTGCCTACTGGGAAGGTCCCAATTTGGGCTCCCAGTTGCCTACTTTGAGCTCCCAGTTTGGGCTCCCAGTTGCCCAGGTTGGGCTCCTAGTTGCCTCCTTTGAGCTCCCAGTTTGGGCTCTAGTTGCCTACTGGGAAGGTCCCAATTTGGGCTCCCAGTTGCCTACTTTGAGCTCCCAGTTTGGGCTCCCAGTTGGGCTTCCAGTTCAGGTTCCCACTTGTCCAGGTTGGGCTCCTAGTTGCCTACTGGGAAGGTCCCAGTTCAGACTCCCAGTTGCCCAGGTTAAGCTCCTAGTTTGGGCTCCCAGTTGCCAATAGAGTCTGATGGAGCCCTATGGAGCCGATGGAATGGAATGGAATAGAATAGGATAGGATAGGATAGGATAGGATAGGATAGGATAGGATAGGATAGGATAGGATAGGATGGAATGGAATGGAATGGAATGGAATGGAATGGAATGGAATAGAACAGACCAGACCAGGTTAGAAGAGACCTTCAAGATCATCAAGTCCAACCTATCACCCAACACCACCTAATCAACTCAACCATGGCACCAAGCACCCCATCCAGTCTCCCCCCTGAACACCTCCAGGGATGGGGACTCCACCCCCTCCCTGGGCAGCACATCCCAAGGGCCAACAACTCTCTCTATGAAGAATTTCTTCCTAACATCCAGCCTGAACCTCCCCTGGCACAGCTTGAGACTGTGTCCTCTTGTTCTGGGGCTGGGGGCCTGGGAGAAGAGCCCAACCCCCACCTGGCTCCAACCTCCCTGCAGGCAGTTGCAGAGAGCAAGAAGGTCTCCCCTGAGCCTCCTCTTCTGCAGGCTCCAACCCCAGCTCCCTCAGCCTCTCCTCCCAGGGCTGTGCCCCAGACCCCTCCCCAGCTTTGTTGCCCTTCTCTGGACACCTTCCAGCAGCTCAACCTCTTTCCTGACCTGAGGAGCCCAGAGCTGGACACAGGACTCCAGGTGTGGCCTGAGCAGTGCTGAGCACAGGGCAGGATCAGCTCCCTGCTCCTGCTGGCCACACTCTGCCTGCTGCAGGCCAGGCTGCCCTTGGCCTTCTTGGCCCCCTGGGCACACTGCTGGCTCACGTTTAGACGACTTGTGGGGATCCAAGCGGCTGAGGAGAGCTCCAACTACCCCCTCCCAGAGCAGAGGGCAGCTATGCAGCTCCCTGGCTCCTTCTGCCAGCTCTGCAGGCCAGCTGTCTGCAAGACATTCTGTCCTGCTAGTCAAAATTGAGGCACAGAAGGTGTTAAGTACCTCTGCCTTTCCCTCATCCTCGGTTACAGCGTCCCCCTCCGTGCCCACCAAGGAGTGGAGGTTGTCCTTGCCCTTCCTCTTCCTATTCATGTACTTAGAGAAGGACTTTTTGTTGTCCTTCACAGCAGAGGCCAGGCTGAGCTCCAAAGGGGCTTCTGCCTCCCTGATTTTCTTCCTACATGACCTAGCAACATCCTTAACCACTCCATGGGTTGCTGCACCCTCTCTTGTCCCTTAGTTCCTTCAGAAGCTCGTTGCCCATCCAGGCTGTCTGCCCCGGGGCTCATCTTCTGGCACGTTGGCACAGCCTGGTCTGAGCCCTCCAGAGTTCTTCCCTGAAGCAGGTCCAGCTCTCCTGGACCCCTTTGTTTTGAAGGGCTCTTTCCCAAGCAGAAGGAGAAGGAACAGGCCTGAAATTGTGCCAGGGGAGGCTTAGGTTGGAGAGGAGGAACAATGCCTGGTGCGGGCAGCAGGAGCAGGGCAGGGATGGTGCCCCCGGAGTGGGCACTGGGGAGGCCACAGCTTGAGCCCTGGGCTCAGCTCTGGGCTCCTCACTGCCAGCAGGAGCCTGAGGGGCTGGAGCAGGGCCAGGGAAGGGCAAGCAAGGTGGGGAAGAGGGCTGGGGAAGAGGGCTGGGGAGGAGCAGTTGAGGGCCCTGGGGGGGTTTGGTGTGGAGCAGAGGAGGCTGAGGGAGACCTCCTTGCTCTCTGCAGCTCCCTGGGAGGAGGCTGCAGCCAGCTGGGGCTTGGGCTCTGCTCCCCAGGCTCAGGGCACAGAAGGAGAGGACCTGGCCTGGAGTTGTGCCAGGGGAGGCTGAGGTTGGAGAGGAGGAACAATTCCTTTGGTGCCAGAGGGGTCAGGGCCTGGCAGAGGCTGCCCAGGGAGGTGGTGGAGTCCCCATGGCTGGAGGGGCTGCAGAGCCCTGTGGCCATGGCCCTGGGGGCCAGGGGCTGGTGGCCATGGTGGGGTTGGGTTGGTGCTGGCCTGGATGACCTCAGAGAGCTTTCCCAAGGCAAAGAGTTCTCTGCTGCTGGGCTCCCAGCACGGGCAGGCAGGCTGTGGGGGCTGAGCTCACCTTGTGGTAGGACTCCAGGTAAGTTGCTGTCACCAAAGGAGCTGAGGCCAGGGAGATGTCCAGCCCAATGCCCTGATCCTGGACAAAGTTTGCTGCAGGGAGGAAGGACACAAAGCTCCCAGCACAAAGCCAGCTGCAGGCAAGGACCTTGGAGAGCTTTTCCAACCCAAGCAGCTCTCTGATGCTTGGCCCTGCCCCGAGCCAGCTGCAGGACCCTGCCCTTGGCCTTGTTGGGCTTGAGGAGCTTGGCTTGGGCTCAGCTCTGCAGCCTGCTCAAGGCTGCCCTTCGGCTGTGTGCTTTCTCCCAGGCTTCCCTCACAGCCTCTCCTGGGCCCTCACCACCTCCTCCCAGGTCCTCCTCACTTTCAGTGCCCCAGAGAGCCAAGCCCAGCGCCCAGATGGAGCACGAAGAGCTCGGAGCATTTCTCGGCACGGCCTGGTGGTGTCAGCCCGGGATAAGGAATGCCAGGGGGAAAGCCAGGGGGATGCTCTCCCCAAGCCAGGGAGAGGGTGGCCAGGGTGGCTCCAAGCAGTGGCAGCTGCACAGGGAGGCAAAACCCCTCACTGGTTGGGATTTGTGTGCCCCCTGCCCCCCGCAGTTCCAGCTGCCCTGGAACACAAAAGCATCTGCTGGGCACCAGGTGTTCAGCTTTGGGCTCCTCTCCCAGCACTAAAGCTCCTGGGGAGGGGGCTGGGGGGCAGCAGCTGGAGGGGAGCCCAGGGGGTGCCCAGGGGGGCAGGAAGGCCACCAGCAGCCTGGCCTGGAGCAGCACTGGGGTGGGCAGCAGGAGCAGGGCAGGGATGGTGCCCCCGGAGTGGGCAATGGGGAGGGCACAGCTTGAGCCCTGGGCTCAGCTCTGGGCTCCTCACTGCCAGCAGGAGCCTGAGGGGCTGGAGCAGGGCCAGGGAAGGGCAAGCAAGGTGGGGAAGGGGCTGGGGAAGAGGGCTGGGGAGGAGCAGCTGAGGGAGCTGAGGAAGAGGAGGCTGAGGGAGACCTCCTTGCTCTCTGCAGCTCCCTGGGGGGAGGCTGCAGCCAGCTGGGGCTTGGGCTCTGCTCCCCAGGCTCAGGGCACAGAAGGAGAGGAGCTGGGCTGGGGTTGTGCCAGGGGAGGCTGAGGTTGGAGAGGAGGAACAATTCCTTTGGTGCCAGAGTGCTCAGCTCTCCCCAGCCCCTCATGCAGAGCAAGACCTTGCTGGGGGCACAGGAAAGAGAGGCCAATGCTGACTCTGCCCCAGGAAGAGCCCCGGGGTGCCAGGCAGGCAGGCAGCAGGATGGAAGCCGTGGCATAGCCCTGGCTGCTCCCGCAGGGCTCCTTCCGCCAGGGGGTGAGGCAGAGCCTGCGCCGCTGAGGCCACACAGCTGCAGGGCTGCTGCGGAGAGAGCCCTGAGCCCTCCAGGGGCTCCGGAGAGCACCACGGCTGCTGCACAGGCAGGGAAGCTTCTGCGGGCGGCAGCGCAGGCGGCGGCAGGGCAGGCGGCAGGGCAGGCGGCAGAGCGCAGGCAGCAGGGCAGGCGGCAGGGCAGGCGGCAGGGCAGGCGGCAGAGTGCAGGCGGCAGGGCAGGCAGCAGGGCAGGCGGCAGGGCAGGCGGCAGGGCAGGCGGCAGAGCAGGCGGCAGGGCAGGCGGCAGGGCAGGCAGCGGCAGGGCAGGCGGCAGGGCAGGCGGCAGGGCAGGCGGCAGGGCAGGCAGCAGGGCAGGCGGCAGAGCGCAGGCAGCAGGGCAGGCAGCAGGGCAGGCAGCAGGGCAGGCGGCAGAGCAGGCAGCAGGGCAGGCGGCAGAGCAGGCAGCAGGGCAGGCAGCAGGGCAGGCGGCAGGGCAGGCGGCAGGGCAGGCAGCAGGGCAGGCGGCAGGGCAGGCGGCAGGGCAGGCAGCAGCAGGGCAGGCAGCAGGGCAGGCGGCAGAGCAGGCAGCAGGGCAGGCGGCAGAGCAGGCAGCAGGGCAGGCAGCAGGGCAGGCGGCAGGGCAGGCGGCAGGGCAGGCAGCAGGGCAGGCGGCAGGGCAGGCGGCAGGGCAGGCAGCAGCAGGGCAGGCGGCAGGGCAGGCGGCAGGGCAGGCAGCAGCAGGGCAGGCGGCAGGGCAGGCGGCAGGGCAGGCAGCAGAGCGCAGGCAGCAGGGCAGGCAGCAGGGCAGGCAGCAGCAGGGCAGGCAGCAGGGCAGGCAGCAGCAGGGCAGGCAGCAGGGCAGGCGGCAGGGCAGGCAGCAGCGGTGCAGGCAGCAGGGCACAGGCAGCGCAGGCAGTGCAGCATTGGTGGTTCAGTGGTAGAATTCTCGCCTGCCACGCGGGAGGCCCGGGTTCGATTCCCGGCCAATGCAGCTCACACACACCCTTTTGGCCCTGCCCACACCGGCACACCCACACCACACCCACAGCCCTTCCCCCATGCCGCTGCCTGTCTGCTCCCTCCCCTCCCCACCCTGCTGCCTCCCTGCTCCCTCCCCACCCTGCTGCCTCCCTGCTCCCTCCCCTCCCCACCCTGCTGCCTCCCTGCTCCCTCCCCTCCCCACCCTGCTGCCTCCCTGCTCCCTCCCCACTCCACCCTGCTGCCTCCCTGCTCCCTCCCCTCCCCACCCTGCTGCCTCCCTGCTCCCTCCCCACTCCACCCTGCTGCCTCCCTGCTCCCTCCCCTCCCCACCCTGCTGCCTCCCTGCTCCCTCCCCACTCCACCCTGCTGCCTCCCTGCTCCCTCCCCTCCCCACCCTGCTGCCTCCCTGCTCCCTCCCCACCCTGCTGCCTCCCTGCTCCCTCCCCTCCCCACCCTGCTGCCTCCCTGCTCCCTCCCCTCCCCACCCTGCTGCCTCCCTGCTCCCTCCCCACCCCACCCTGCTGCTGCCAGCCAGCACCCACAGGTCCTTCTCTGCTGGGCAGTTTCCAGCCACTGGAGCATCCATGGCTTGTTGTGACCCACATGCAGGGCCTGGGCTGGTCCTGCTTCAGGGAAGGGCAGAGCCCTGCTCAGGTTTGCTTTTGCCCAAGGCCAGGATTGCAGATGGGAAGAGTGGAACAAGTTGCCCAGGGAGGCTGTGGCTGCCCCCTGCCTGGAGGTGTTCAATCCAGGCTGGAGGAGGCCTTGAGCAGCCTGGGCTGGGGGTAGGGGTCCCTGCCCGTGGCAGGGGGTTGGAACTTGTTGGTCTTTAAGGTCCCTTCCAGCTGGGGAGGGATGCAGGAGGGGGAGGAGGAGGAGGAGGTCTGTTGTGTCCTGCAGGGTGACCTCATTTTGGCTGGGACCAGCCAGAGAACTGAGCTGGGGGAGGTTAGCTGCCTCAGGGCTGTGCTGAGCATGGCACCTGCCTGGCACCTGCCTGGCACCTGCTTGGCACCTGCCTGGCCCCATGAGCAGGTCCCTCCTCTTCTGCACCACCCTGGGCTCCAGGCAGACCACCACCACTGAAGTGATTGGGTTGTGCCCTGCAGAAGGCTGAATGCCTCCTGCAGGTGAGCCCAGCCTGCTCCTCCTGAGGGCACCCAGGCCACCCCCAGCCCTCTCCCTTGAGGGTCCTGCCCCTCTAGCCTGGGCTGGCACAGCCAAGGTGGCCCTGTGGGCTCAGGGGTCTTCCACCAACGCTGGGCTTGTCCCCTGCTGGACTTCTGCTGCTTGCAGACCATCTGCTGCCCTCGTTGGAGCTTCTTCTGCAGGTCCCACAGGGCCTGGGCTGCTGCATTGCTGCTGGAGCTGTGCTTCAGGGGCTCTGGGGCTTGGGTTAGAGCTGCTGGGGGCCTTTGGACAGCCCCTGTGGTGGGCACTCAGCAGGTGCAGTGGCAGGGAAGGGCAAGGGACTTTGCCCAGCATGATGGGGAGGGCGGGCAATGGTTTCTTGCTGAGGTGCTGGCTCTGCTTTTTGCCCCCATGGTCACCCAGACCAACCTTCCAGACCCACAGCAGGCTGCTGGCCAAGCTGTCAGCCCCTGGCTGGGACAGCAGCTCTGAGCTGGGTGAGGAACTGGCTGGAGGCTGAGCCCAGAGGGTGGTGGTGAATGGTGCCACAGCCAGCTGGCAGCCAGGCACCAGTGCTGTGCCCCAGGGAGCAGTGCTGGGCCCCAGCCTGATCAATCTCCTCATTGATGAGCTGGAGGAGGGGATGGAGTCCCTCAGCAGTGAGTTTGCAGCTGGCAGCAAGCTGGGGGCAGGAGCTGAGCTGGGAGAGGGCAGCAGAGCTCTGCAGAGGGACCTCAACAGGCTGGGCAGAGGGGCAGGGGCCAAGGGCAGGAGATTGAACACAGCCAAGTGCCAGGGGCTGCACTTTGGCCACAGCAACCCCAGGCAGTGCTGCAGGCTGGGGGCAGAGTGGCTGAGAGCAGCCAGGCAGAGAGGGAGCTGGGGGGAGTGGTGGAGAGCAGCTGAACAGGAGCCAGCAGTGTGCCCAGGGGGCCAAGAAGGCCAAGGGCAGCCTGGCCTGCAGCAGGCAGAGTGTGGCCAGCAGGAGCAGGGAGCTCATCCTGCCCTGTGCTCAGCACTGCTCAGGCCACACCTGGAGTCCTGTGTCCAGCTCTGGGCTCCTCAGGTCAGGAAAGAGGTTGAGCTGCTGGAAGGTGTCCAGAGAAGGGCAACAAAGCTGGGGAGGGGTCTGGGGCACAGCCCTGGGAGGAGAGGCTGAGGGAGCTGGGGTTGGAGCCTGCAGAAGAGGAGGCTCAGGGGAGACCTTCTTGCTCTCTGCAACTGCCTGCAGGGAGGTTGGAGCCAGGTGGGGGTTGGGCTCTTCTCCCAGGCAAGCAGCCCCAGAACAAGAGGACACAGTCTCAAGCTGTGCCAGGGGAGGTTCAGGCTGGAGGGGAGGAGAAAGTTCTTCCCAGCAAGAGAGATTGGCCCTGGGGATGTGCTGCCCAGGGAGGTGGTGGAGTCCCCAGCCCTGGAGGTGTTTAGGCAGAGCCTGGCTGAGGCCCTTGGTGCCATGGCTGAGTTGCTCAGATGGTGCTGGGGGAGAGGTTGGGCTGGCTGAGCTCTGAGGTCTCTTCCAACCTGGTTAATCCTACCCTATCCCATCCCATCCCATCCCATCCTATCCTATCCTATCCTATCCTATCCTATCCTATCCTATCCTATCCTATCCTATCCTATCCTATCCTATCCTATCCCATTCCTATTCCTCTTCCTATTCCTATTCTGCTCTGTTCTGTTCTATTCCATTCCATTCCATTCCTGTTCTATGCTATCCCGCCCTGCGCTGTCCCGCCCCGCCCTGCCCTGCCCTGCCCTGCCCTGCCCTCTCCCGCCCTGTCATGCCCTGCCCTGCCCTGTCCTGCCCAGCCCAGCCCTGCCCTGCTCTGCCCTGCCCTGTCCTGTCCTGCCCTGCCCTCTCCTGCCCTGCCCTGCTCTGCTCTGCTCTGCTCTGCACTGCCCTGCCCTGCCCTGCCCTCCCCTGCCCTCTCCCGCCCAGCCCTGCCCAGCCCTGCCCTGCCCTGCCCTGCCCTGCCCTGCCCAGCCCTGCCCTGCCCTGCCCTCTCCTCTCCCGTTGCGGCCATTCGGTGACTCCCGGCCCCGCAGCTCCTCCCGGGCGCTGCGGAGCGGGCGGCAGGAGTTCCCCCGCGGCGCCAGGGGGCGCTGTGGCGGGAGGTGCGCGGTGCGCGGGGGCCGGCTGGCGGCGGGGGGGCGGTCACGTGGGGCGGCGCGCGGGGGTCAGGCGGCCGCCGGCGGCGGGTCCCGGAGCGGGGCCGGAGCGGGGCCGGAGCGGGGCCGGCCGGGGCCGGGGCCATGAACACCGAGCGGGACCTGGCGCCGCTGGCGCCCAGCGTGGTGCGGGCGCTCAACGACAAACTCTACGAGAAGAGGAAGGTGGCGGCGCTGGAGATCGAGAAGTGAGGAAGCGGCGGCGGCGTTACCGGCGGGGGAGCGAGGGGCGGTGATGCGGGGCCACCGGGAGCGGAGACCGGCCCGCCGCTCCGGCCTTGAGCTGCGGGCCGGGGGAGGGTCACTCTGCGGGCCCGGGGGGGTGGGAGCCCGGCTCGGGATGCTGGAGGGGGGGGGGTGCCCGCTTCTCGCCGTACACCGTGGGTCTGACCGCGGGAGGGGACCGGAGCGGCTCCCGGCAGGGGGTGGCGATGGCTGGGGACACCCTGCGGCCACCCGGAGGTTCTGGGGGGGGGGGGGTTTACCTCCTCGGAAACTGGAGGGTCCCGGGGGAAGGGCTGAGCCCCGGCGGAGGAGCCGGAGGGGTCCCGGGGGAAGGGCTGAGCCCCGGCGGAGGAGCCGGAGGGGTCCCGGTGGAAGGGCTGAGCCCCGGCGGAGGAGCCGGAGGGGTCCCGGGGGAAGGGCTGAGCCCCGCAGGAGGAGCCGGAGGGGTCCCGGTGGAAGGGCTGAGCCCCGCAGGAGGAGCCGGAGGGGTCCCGGGGGAAGGGCTGAGCCCCGGCGGAGGAGCCGGAGGGGTCCCGGGGGAAGGGCTGAGCCCCGGCGGAGGAGCCGGAGGGGTCCCGGGGGAAGGGCTGAGCCCCGGCGGAGGAGCCGGAGGGGTCCCGGGGGAAGGGCTGAGCCCCGGCGGAGGAGCCGGAGGGGTCCCGGGGGAAGGGCTGAGCCCCGGCGGAGGAGCCGGAGGGGTCCCGGGGGAAGGGCTGAGCCCCGGCGGAGGAGCCGGAGGGGTCCCGGGGGAAGGGCTGAGCCCCGCAGGAGGAGCCGGAGGGGTCCCGGTGGAAGGGGTGAGCCCCGGCGGAGGAGCCGGAGGGGTCCCGGGGGAAGGGCTGAGCCCCGGCGGAGGAGCCGGAGGGGTCCCGGTGGAAGGGCTGAGCCCCGGCGGAGGAGCCGGAGGGGTCCCGGGGGAAGGGCTGAGCCCCGGCGGAGGAGCCGGAGGGGTCCCGGGGGAAGGGCTGAGCCCCGGCGGAGGAGCCGGAGGGGTCCCGGTGGAAGGGCTGAGCCCCGGCGGAGGAGCCGGAGGGGTTCCGGGGGAAGGGCTGAGCCCCGCAGGAGGAGCCGGAGGGGTCCCGGGGGAAGGGCTGAGCCCCGGCGGAGGAGCCGGAGGGGTTCCGGGGGAAGGGCTGAGCCCCGCAGGAGGAGCCGGAGGGGTCCCGGGGGAAGGGCTGAGCCCCGGCGGAGGAGCCGGAGGGGTCCCGGGGGAAGGGGTGAGCCCCGCAGGAGGAGCCGGAGGGGTCCCGGGGGAAGGGCTGAGCCCCGCAGGAGGAGCCGGAGGGGTCCCGGTGGAAGGGCTGAGCCCCGCAGGAGGAGCCGGAGGGGTCCCGGGGGAAGGGCTGAGCCCCGCAGGAGGAGCCGGAGGGTGCCGGTGGCAATAGTCCCCCCGGGGACACCGAGAGGGTCCGGAGGAGGAGGTGCAGCAGAGGGTGCAGGTCCCGGGGGGGCACGGGCAGGGGGCGCAGGGTGCCGCCGTCGGGAGGCAGTGCCTGTGCAGGAGGGGCTCTGCCCCCCGCAGGGCACCGCGGTTACCTCCCAGCTCCTGGGCACCGGCAGAGGACCTGCTGGGGCAGGGCAGGTGTGCCAGGGGGAGAGTCGTGCCTGGCAGCCCCTCACAGGGAGCTCAGTGTGCTGGTGAGTGCCCAGGGTGCCCCCAGGGCCATGGCACAGCGGCAGGGGGGCTGCAGGGACTCCCTGGGCGTGTGGCACTTGCCCTTCTGTGGCGCTTGGGCAGGCGGCCAGCTCGGTGCCCTGCCCCTGAGGGACCCCAGGCAGCAGGCAGGAGCTGTGCTGGGGGCAGCAGGCTGGTGCTGGGGCAGCTGTGCCCACCCCAGGCCCTGTGCCCACCCCCCCGTGCCTGCTGTGTCGCCCTGCCCCCTGCCCCCAGCTCCTGCCCCAGCAGAGCTGGGCAGTGCCTGCTGCCCCCTCACCCATGAGGTGATGGAAGAGCTGGCTGCTGGCATGGCTGTGCCCTCTCTGGTGCCACCTGGTCCCCTCCAGGTCTCCTCACTCTCCTCTGGGTGCTGTCCCAGAGCCCCAGCAGGGTTTGGGGCTGCTCAGCAGCCAGGAGGTGAAGAGCTGCTGCCCTGCTCTTGCTGCCCCAGGCTGGCACCTTCCCAGCCTCCATGGCTCTCCTCTTGCTGCTCCTGGCTTCCTCCTGCTGCCTGTGGTTGCCACACCAGGGCAAGGAGGTCTCCCAGGGAAGAGAGGAGGCTGAGGTCAGGGCAGAGGGATCCAGGCCAGGGGGGCTGCAGATCACCAGCACCAGGCCTGGGGCAGTGTCTGTGAGGTTCCCTTCCAGCTCACTCCTGGCCTTGGGCTCCTCACAGCCCTGGGCACCTCCTGGCCCTGGGCACCTCACAGCCCTGGGCACCTCCTGGCCCTGGGCACCTCTGTCTTCTGGCCCCAGGGCTGCAGGCACCTCCTGGCCCTGGGGCTGCAGGCACCACCTGGCTCTAGGCACCTCCTGGCCCTGGGCATCTCTGCCCCCCAGTCCCAGGGCTGCAGCCACCTCCTGGCCCTGGGCACCTCACAGCCCTGGGCACCTCCCAGCCCCAGACACCTCCTCCACCTGGCCTTGGGCTCCTCACAGCCCTGGGCACCTCCTGGCCCTGGGCATCTCCACCTCCCAGCCCCAGGGCTGCAGGCACCTCCATCTCCTGGCCTCTCCTGGCTCCAGGTGCCTCCACCTCACAGCCCTGGGCACCTCCACCTCCTGGCCCTGGGCACGTCACAGCCCCAGGCACCTCCACCCCCTGGCCCTGGGCACCCCCTGGCCCTGGGCACCTCCACCTCCTGGCCCTGGGCACCCCCTGGCCCTGGGCACCTCCACCTCCTGGCCCTGGGCACCTCACGGCCCTGGGCACCTCCACCTCCTGGCCCCGGGGCTGCAGGCACCTCCTGGCCCCGGGGCTGCAGGCACCTCCTGGCCCCGGGCACCTCCTGGCCCTGGGCACCTCCTGGCCCTGGGCACCTCCATCTCTGGAGCCACTCAAGCCCTGCCTGGCTGTGCTCCTGGGTGACCTTCTCCAGGGGCCCTGCCCTGGCAGGGAGCTTGGACTCCATCCTCAGAGCTCCCTTCCCAACAGCCTCTGTGAGGAGACCCTGGGCCCAAGGGCAGACCCTGGGCCCAAGGGCAGACCCTGGGCCTGGCATCTGCAGTGAGCCCAGGCTGCCCCCCAGCCTCCCCCCCAGCTGCAGAATTGGGCCCCCAGGGGCAGGAGCTCAGAGCAAGCCATCAAGCTGCCTTTAGCCCTCCCTCCAGATGGGTGACCAAGCCCTGAGCTCTGGAGCTTCCCACCCTGGGATCCCCTGGGTGCTGGGGGGGGTGGGGGGCAGCCAGCACCCCCCCTGCTCTCCAGCAGGGTGTTCAGCACCTCCATCAGCTCCCCAGAGCCCCCCTTGGGGCCAGGGGCTACCAAGCCCTGCAGCAGAAGGCAAGCAGCAGCAAGCTGAGCTCTGCCCCCAGCCCTCAGTCCCCCCTGGAGCTCAGTTGCACTGCAGCTGAGCAGCTGGGGCAGCTCTTGGCCCTCTCCCCAGAGCCAGAAGCAGCTTGAGGTGTCCAGGTGCTGCTCAGCACCACCCAGCACCACCAACCTTCCCTGCAGCAGCCCAGGGAGGCTCTTCTGGAGTCCCCCCCCTGTGCCTTGCTTAGCTTCTGGTCCCTTGTGCAGCTGCCATGCACAGAGCCCAGCATGGGGAGGGCTGGAAGGGAGCTCTGGAGCCCACCCAGTGCCACCCCCTGCCCCAGCAGGGCACCCACAGCAGCCTGCCCAGGGGCACAATGCCCAGGGGGGGCTGGAAGGGAGCTCTGGAGCTCACCCAGTGCCACCCCCTGCCCCAGCAGGGCTCCCACAGCAGCCTGCCCAGGGGCACAGTGCCCAGGGGGGGCTGGAAGGGAGCTCTGGAGATCACCCAGTGCCACCCCCTGCCCCAGCAGGGCACTCACAGCAGCCTGCCCAGGGGCACAGTGCCCAGGGGGGGTTGGAAGGGAGCTCTGGAGCTCACCCAGTGCCACCCCCTGCCCCAGCAGGGCACCCACAGCACAATGCCCAGGGGCACAGAGCCCAGGGGGGGCTGGAAGGGAGCTCTGGAGCCCACCCAGTGCCACCCCCTGCCCCAGCAGGGCACCCACAGCAGCCTGCCCAGGGGCACAGTGCCCAGGGGGGGCTGGAAGGGAGCTCTGGAGCCCACCCAGTGCCACCCCCTGCCCCAGCAGGGCACCCACAGCACAATGCCCAGGGGCACAGAGCCCAGGGGGGGCTGGAAGGGAGCTCTGGAGCCCACCCAGTGCCACCCCCTGCCCCAGCAGGGCACCCACAGCACAATGCCCAGGGGCACAGTGCCCAGGGGGGGCTGGAAGGGAGCTCTGGAGCCCACCCAGTGCCACCCCCTGCCCCAGCAGGGCACCCACAGCACAATGCCCAGGGGCACAGTGCCCAGGGGGGGTTGGAAGGGAGCTCTGGAGCCCACCCAGTGCCACCCCCTGCCCCAGCAGGGCACCCACAGCACAATGCCCAGGGGCACAGAGCCCAGGGGGGGCTGGAAGGGAGCTCTGGAGCTCACCCAGTGCTGGGGGGAGGATGGAGCTGCTGGGGGGAATGGGGGGGGGGGAGCCCCAGGCTTTGGCCACCCAAGGCCCTGCCTGGGAGGGGGCCATGGGCAGCTTGGAGCCATGGCTCTGGGGACAGGGGTGAGGCTGTGCTCAGGTGCCAGGCAGACCCCAGCAGCCAACCCCTTCCCCCTGCTTCCCCTCTGGGGCTTCAGCTTCCCCTCACTGTCTCCTCTGCCTGGGGAGAGCTGTGTGGCAGCAGGGGCCTCAGCACCTGCCCTGCACAGCTTCTCTTGGCCAAGCAGCTCTGCCCTGGCTGACCCTGCCCCAGGAGCTGGCATTGGGGGGTGGCTTAGACTCCCCCCCAAAAAAAGGCTGATTTGGGGTCAGGACAGCTGGGGAAAGGGCTGGGGAGGAGCAGCTGAGGGCCCTGGGGGGGAGGCTGCAGCCAGCTGGGGCTTGGGCTCTGCTCCCCAGGCTCAGGGGATAGGAACTGGGCTGAAACTGTGCCAGGGGAGGCTGAGGTTGGAGAGGAGGAACAACTCCTTTGGTGCCAGAGGGGTCAGGGCCTGGCAGAGGCTGCCCAGGGAGGTGGTGGAGTCCCCATGGCTGGAGGCCATGGCCCTGGGGGCCAGGGGCTGGTGGCCATGGTTGGGGTTGGGTTGATGTTGGCCTGGATGACCTCAGGGAGCTTTCCCAACCCTAACCACTCTCTGATGCTGTCTGCCCAAGGGGGAGGTGTGAGGAGGAGGAGGAAGGCAGGGCCCAAGCTGTGTGCAGAGGCAGAGGTCTGTGTCAGGCCAAAGCCATCCCCGGGGGGCAGCAGCAGGGGCTGAGCTGTGCCTGTGAGCCAGGAGGGAGCTGCTGCCCCTTCAGGCAGGCTGCTGCCTGTCCTGTGGCTGCTGAGCCAGGAGCAGCTGCTGCTGGCTGCAAGGGGCTGCAGGCTGGCTGTGAGGGTCCTGCTGAGTCGGCTGGGGAGGCCTGAGGGGAGGCTGTGAAGGTGCAAGGTGCTGAGGCAAGGCTGAAGGGTGTGTGGTGGAAGGGCCCCAGGCTGTGGGGGTGGTGCTGCTGGAGCCTGGTGGAGGCATGGGAGTGGAGCTGGAGCAGCAGGAGCAGGCTGTGGGGCTGGGTTGGTCTGGAGCTGTGGGCTGGGAGAGAGGAGAGTGAGGGGAGGTGAGTGGGGAGGGAGCAGGGAGGCAGCAGGGTGGGGAGGGAGCAGGGAGGCAGCAGGGTGGGGAGGGAAGGGAGCAGGGAGGCAGCAGGGTGGGGAGGGGAGAGAGCAGGGAGGGGAGGGGAGGGAGCAGGGAGGCAGCAGGGTGGGGAGGGAAGGGAGCAGGGAGGCAGCAGGGTGGGGAGGGGAGGGAGCAGGGAGGCAGCAGGGTGGGGTGGGGAGGGAGCAGGGAGGGGAGGGGAGGGAGCAGGGAGGCAGCAGGGTGGGGTGGGGAGGGAGCAGGGAGGCATCAGGGTGGGGAGGGGAGGGAGCAGGGAGGCAGCAGGGAGGGGAGGGGAGGGAGCAGGGAGGCAGCAGGGAGGGGAGGGGAGGGAGCAGGGAGGCAGCAGGGTGGGGAGGGGAGGGAGCAGGGAGGCAGCAGGGAGGGGAGGGGAGGGAGCAGGGAGGCAGCAGGGAGGGGAGGGGAGGGAGCAGGGAGGCAGCAGGGTGGGGAGGGGAGGGAGCAGGGAGGCAGCAGGGAGGGGAGGGGAGGGAGCAGGGAGGCATCAGGGTGGGGAGGGGAGGGAGCAGGGAGGCATCAGGGTGGGGAGGGGAGGGAGCAGGGTGGGGAGGGGAGGGAGCAGGGAGGCAGCAGGGTGGGGAGGGGAGGGAGCAGGGAGGCAGCAGGGTGGGGTGGGGAGGGAGCAGGGAGGGGAGGGGAGGGAGCAGGGAGGCAGCAGGGTGGGGTGGGAAGGGAGCAGGGAGGCAGCAGGGGGTGGGGAGGGAGCAGGGAGGCAGCAGGGTGGGGAGGGAGCAGGGAGGCAGCAGGGTGGGGAGGGGAGGGAGCAGGGAGGCAGCAGGGTGGGGTGGGGAGGGAGCAGGGAGGCAGCAGGGTGGGGAGGGGAGGGAGCAGGGAGGCAGCAGGGTGGGGTGGGGAGGGAGCAGGGAGGGGAGGGAGGGAGCAGGGAGGCAGCAGGGTGGGAGGGAAGGGAGCAGGGAGGCAGCAGGGTGGGGTGGGGAGGGAGCAGGGTGGGGAGGGAGGAGCAGGGAGGCAGCAGGGAGGGGAGGGGAGGGAGCAGGGAGGCAGCAGGGTGGGGAGGGGAGGGAGCAGGGAGGCAGCAGGGTGGGGAGGGGAGGGAGCAGGGAGGCAGCAGGGTGGGGAGGGGAGGGAGCAGGGAGGCAGCAGGGTGGGGTGGGGAGGGAGCAGGGAGGCAGCAGGGAGGGGTGGGGAGGGAGCAGGGAGGCAGCAGGGAGGGGAGGGAAGGGAGCAGGGAGGCAGCAGGGTGGAGTGGGGAGGGAGCAGGGAGGGGAGGGGGGAGGGAAGGGAGCAGGGAGGCAGCAGGGTGGAGTGGGGTAGGGAGGGAGCGGGGAGGGGAGGGGAGGGACCAGGAAGGCAGCAGACAGGCAGCGGCATGGGGGAAGGGCTGTGGGTGTGGTGTGGGTGTGCCGGTGTGGGCAGGGCCAAAAGGGTGTGTGTGAGCTGCATTGGCCGGGAATCGAACCCGGGCCTCCCGCGTGGCAGGCGAGAATTCTACCACTGAACCACCAATGCTGCGCTGCCTGCACTGCCTGCCCTGCCGCCTGCCCTGCTGCCTGCACCGCTGCCTGCCCTGCTGCCTGCAGGGGATGGACGATTCTGGGACCCCTCTTGAATCAGTTCCTGAACACTGTAGGCAGGGAGCAGCAGCAGGGCCCTGGGCTGCTGTTGAATCTGAACCTCCACCCCTGGAGGTGTTTGCAGCCAGGCTGGGGGTGGCTGTGAGCAGCCTGCCCAGGGGTGAGCTGTCCCTGCCCGGGGGTGAGCTGTCCCTGCCCGGGGGTGAGCTGTCCCTGCCCGGGGGTGAGCTGAGCTGTCCCTGCCCAGGGGTGAGCTGTCCCTGCCCGGGGGTGAGCTGTCCCTGCCCGGGGGTGAGCTGTCCCTGCCCGGGGGTGAGCTGTCCCTGCCCGGGGGTGAGCTGTCCCTGCCTGTGGCAGGGGCTTGGAGCTGGCTGAGCCTGCAGCTCCCTTCCCCCCCTGGCAGTTCTCTGAGCTCTGCTTTCACTTGTGGCTTCCTTCAGCCTTCCTCACCCCAGTACTGCTTCCTCTGGCCCCCCTGGGGGCCGTGCATCCGTTTCTGATGGCCCCCACAAGCAGAAGCACAGCACCACAGAGACCTGCAGGTTGGGAGAGACCCTCAGGACCACCAAGTTCCAACCCTGAGCCCTACCCTGCTAAGGGTAGCCCCCAAGCACCACATCCAAACCACCCTGAAACACAGCCAGGCTTGGGGACTCCACCACCTCCCTGGGCAGCACTTTTCCAATCCCTGACCGCTCTGGATGGGGAAAAACCTTCCCTAATGTCCAGCCTGAGCCTCCCCAGTGGCAGCTTGAGGCCATTCCCTCTTGTCCTGTCACCAATGACCTGGGAGCAGAGCCCAGCAGCAGCCTCTCCACAGCCTCCTCTCAGGGAGCTGCAGGCAGCAGTGAGGTCTCCCCTCAGCCTCCTCTGTCTCTCCCTGACCATCCCCAGCTCCCTCAGGCTCTCTCCAGCAGATTTCTTCCCCAGGCCCTCCCCAGCTTCCCTGCCCTGCTCTGCCCTGGCTCCAGCACCTCCACATCCCTCTCGTACCGAGGTGCCCAAACTCCAGGTGTGGCCTCAGCAGAGCTGAGGCCCAGGGCACAATCCCACCCCCACCTTTGCTCCTGCTGCCCACAGCACTGCTGAGCCCAGCCAGCTTGCCTGTGGCTCTCTGTGCCAGCTGGGCAGGCTGCTGGCTGGCAGCTGAGCCCAGCCAGCTTGCCTGTGGCTCTCTGTGCCAGCTGGGCAGGCTGCTGGCTGGCAGCTGAGCCCAGCCAGCTTGCCTGTGGCTCTCTGTGCCAGCTGGGCAGGCTGCTGGCTCTCAGCTGAGCCCAGCCAGCTTGCCTGTGGCTCTCTGTGCCAGCTGGGCAGGCTGCTGGCTCTCAGCTGAGCCCAGCCAGGTTGCCTGTGGCTCTCTGTGCCAGCTGGGCAGGCTGCTGGCTGGCAGCTGAGCCCAGCCAGCTTGCCTGTGGCTCTCTGTGCCAGCTGGGCAGGCTGCTGGCTGGCAGCTGAGCCCAGCCAGCTTGCCTGTGGCTCTCTGTGCCAGCTGGGCAGGCTGCTGGCTGGCAGCTGAGCCCAGCCAGCTTGCCTGTGGCTCTCTGTGCCAGCTGGGCAGGCTGCTGGCTCTCAGCTGAGCCCAGCCAGGTTGCCTGTGGCTCTCTGTGCCAGCTGGGCAGGCTGCTGGCTCTCAGCTGAGCCCAGCCAGGTTGCCTGTGGCTCTCTGGGCAGGCTGCTGGCTGGCAGCTGAGCCCAGCCAGGTTGCCTGTGGCTCTCTGGGCAGGCTGCTGGCTCTCAGCTGAGCCCAGCCAGGTTGCCTGTGGCTCTCTGGGCAGGCTGCTGGCTGGCAGCTGAGCCCAGCCAGGTTGCCTGTGGCTCTCTGGGCAGGCTGCTGGCTGGCAGCTGAGCCCAGCCAGCTTGCCTGTGGCTCTCTGGGCAGGCTGCTGGCTCTCAGCTGAGCCCAGCCAGGTTGCCTGTGGCTCTCTGGGCAGGCTGCTGGCTGGCAGCTGAGCCCAGCCAGCTTGCCTGTGGCTCTCTGGGCAGGCTGCTGGCTGGCAGCTGAGCCCAGCCAGGTTGCCTGTGGCTCTCTGGGCAGGCTGCTGGCTGGCAGCTGAGCCCAGCCAGCTTGCCTGTGGCTCTCTGGGCAGGCTGCTGGCTCTCAGCTGAGCCCAGCCAGCTTGCCTGTGGCTCTCTGGGCAGGCTGCTGGCTGGCAGCTGAGCCCAGCCAGGTTGCCTGTGGCTCTCTGGGCAGGCTGCTGGCTGGCAGCTGAGCCCAGCCAGGTTGCCTGTGGCTCTCTGGGCAGGCTGCTGGCTCGCAGCTGACCCCTGGGGGAACTGAAGGTGCCTGGGGGCTCCCCCCCCGTTGTGTGTCCGCAGGCTGGTGCGGGAGTTCGTGGCTCAGAACAACACCTCCCAGATCCAGCACGTCATCCAGATCCTCTCCCAGGAGTTTGCCCTGTCCCAGCACCCCCACAGCCGCAAGGGAGGCCTCATCGGCCTGGCTGCCTGCTCCATCGCCCTGGGCAAGGTGGGTCCAGCTGCCATGGGGGCGCTGCTCAGCCTTCTGAGGCTGCTTGGAGCCCAGGGGTGGCTGGGGTTGGAGCTGGGGGGTGGTTGGAGCCCAGGGGTGGCTGTGGCTGGAGCCCAGGGGTGGGGGTGGCTGGAGTCTGGGGTGGCTGTGGCTGGAGCTCGGGGAGTGGCTGGAGTCTGGGGTGGCTGTGGCTGGAGCTCGGGGAGTGGCTGGAGCCCAGGGGTGGGGGTGGCTGGAGCCTGGGGGGTGGCTGGAGCTGGAGTCTGGGGGGTGGCAGGAGCCCGGGGGTGGCTGGAGCTGGAGCCCGGGGGTGGCTGGTGCCGAGCAGGGGCCGGTGCCGAGCAGGGGCCGGTGCTGAGCGGGGCCTGGTGCTGAGCAGGGCCTGGTGCTGAGCGGGGCCGGTGCTGAGCAGGGGCCTGGTGCTGAGCAGGGGCCTGGTGCTGAGCAGGGGCCGGTGCTGAGCAGGGGCTTGGTGGTGAGCGGGGCCGGGGCTGAGCGGGGCCGGTGCCGAGCAGGGGCCGGTGCGCGCGGGGCCGGTGCCGAGCAGGGGCCGGTGCCGAGCGGGGCCGGTGCCGAGCGGGGCCGGTGCCGAGCGGGGCCGGTGCCGAGCAGGGGCCGGTGCCGAGCAGGGGCCGGTGCCGAGCAGGGGCCGGTGCCGAGCAGGGGCCGGTGCCGAGCGGGGCCGGTGCCGAGCAGGGGCCGGTGCCGAGCGGGGCCGGTGCCGAGCGGGGCCGGTGCCGAGCAGGGCCGGTGCCGAGCGGGGCCGGTGCTGAGCGGGGCCGGTGCTGAGCGGGGCCGGTGCCGAGCGGGGCCGGTGCCGAGCAGGGGCCGGTGCCGAGCGGGGCCGGTGCCGAGCAGGGGCCGGTGCCGAGCGGGGCCGGTGCTGAGCAGGGGCTTGGTGCCGAGTGGGGCCGGTGCCGAGTGGGGGCCTGGTGCTGAGCAGGGGCCTGGTGCTGAGCAGGGGCCGGTGCTGAGCAGGGGCTTGGTGCTGAGCGGGGCCGGTGCCGAGCAGGGGCCGGTGCCGAGCGGGGCCTGGTGCCGAGCGGGGGCCGGTGCCGAGCGGGGGCCGGTGCCGAGCGGGGCCGGTGCCGAGCGGGGGCCGGTGCCGAGCGGGGCCGGTGCCGAGCGGGGGCCGGTGCCGAGCGGGGGCCGGTGCCGAGCGGGGCCGGTGCCGAGCGGGGGCCGGTGCCGAGCAGGGGCCGGTGCCGAGCGGGGCCGGTGCCGAGCGGGGGCCGGTGCCGAGCAGGGGCCGGTGCCGAGCGGGGCCGGTGCTGAGCAGGGGCCGGTGCTGAGCAGGGGCCTGGTGCTGAGCAGGGGCCTGGTGCTGAGCAGGGGCCGGTGCTGAGCAGGGGCTTGGTGCCGAGTGGGGCCGGTGCCGAGTGGGGGCCTGGTGCTGAGCAGGGGCCTGGTGCTGAGCAGGGGCCGGTGCTGAGCAGGGGCTTGGTGCTGAGCGGGGCCGGTGCCGAGCAGGGGCCGGTGCCGAGCGGGGCCGGTGCCGAGCGGGGGGCTGGTGCCGAGCAGGGGCCGGTGCCGAGCAGGGGCCGGTGCCGAGCGGGGCCGGTGCTGAGCAGGGCTGTGGCCCCAGCAGGACTCCGGGCTGTACCTGAAGGAGCTGATCGAGCCGGTGCTGACCTGCTTCAACGACGCCGACAGCCGCCTGCGCTACTACGCCTGCGAGGCTCTCTACAACATCGTGAAGGTGGCCAGGGGCTCTGTGCTCCCCCACTTCAATGTCCTCTTCGATGGCCTCAGCAAGGTAGGAGGCTTCCCCTCGCCTCCCCTGCGGCGCTGGGCTGGAGGTGTGTGCTGTCCGCCCCGGGGAAGAGAGGCTGCGGGCAGAGCTCCTGGCTCTCGGCAGCTCCCCGAGAGCAGGTTGGAGCCAGCTGGGGTTGAGCTCTTCTCCCCTCGTCTCAGGGGGTGGAGTTGTGCCAGGGGAGGCTGAGGTTGGAGAGGAGGAACAATTCCTTTGGTGCCAGAGGGGTCAGGGCCTGGCAGAGGCTGCCCAGGGAGGTGGTGGAGTCCCCATGGCTGGAGGGGAACCCTGTGGCCATGGCACTGGGGGCCAGGGGCTGGTGGCCATGGTTGGGGTTGGGTTGATGTTGGCCTGGATGACCTCAGGGAGCTTTCCCAACCCTAACCACTCTCTGATGCTGTCTGCCCAAGGGGGAGGTGTGAGGAGGAGGAGGAAGGCAGGGCCCAAGCTGTGTGCAGAGGCAGAGGTCTGTGTCAGGCCAAAGCCATCCCCGGGGGGCAGCAGCAGGGGCTGAGCTGTGCCTGTGAGCAAGGAGGGAGCTGCTGCCCCTTCAGGCAGGCTGCTGCCTGTCCTGTGGCTGCTGAGCCAGGAGCAGCTGCTGCTGGCTGCAAGGGGCTGCAGGCTGGCTGTGAGTGTCCTGCTGAGTCGGCTGGGGAGGCCTGAGGGGAGGCAGAGAAGGTGCAAGGTGCTGAGGCAAGGCTGAAGGGTGTGTGGTGGAAGGGTGGCAGCAATGTCTGTGCTGTTCCAGAGGCTGCCCAGGGAGGTGGTGCAGTCCCCATGGCTGGAGGTGATCCAGAACCTTGTGGCCGTGGCACTTGGGGCCAGGGTTTGCTGGCCAGGGTGGAGTTGGGCTGATGAGCTTTTCCAGCCCCATGATTCTCTGATTCTCTGTGGTTTCCTTTCCTCTGCTGGAGGAGTGAGACTTGCTCTCTGGGTCACACAGAGCAACTTCTCCAAGGCCTCTCCAAGCAGAGTGCTTTGCTTTGCCTCCCCTGGGTCACACAGAGCAACTTCTCCAAGGCCTCTCCAAGCAGAGTGCTTTGCTTTGCCTCTGGGTCACACACAGCAACTTCTCCAAGGCCTCTCTAAGCAGAGTGCTTTGCTTTGCCCCTGGGTCACACACAGCAACTTCTCCAAGGTCTCCTCTCCAAGCAGAGTGCTTTGCTTTGCCTCTGGGTCACACACAGCAACTTCTCCAAGGTCTCCTCTCCAAGCAGAGTGCTTTGCTTTGCCCCTGGGTCACACACAGCAACTTCTCCAAGGCCTCTCCAAGCAGAGTGCTTTGCTTTGCCCCTGGGTCACACACAGCAACTTCTCCAAGGTCTCTCCAAGCAGAGTGCTTTGCTTTGCCCCTGGGTCACACACAGCAACTTCTCCAAGGCCTCTCCAAGCAGAGTGCTTTGCTTTGCCTCTGGGTCACACACAGCAACTTCTCCAAGGCCTCTCTAAGCAGAGTGCTTTGGTTTGCCCCTGGGTCACACACAGCAACTTCTCCAAGGTCTCTCCAAGCAGAGTGCTTTGCTTTGCCTCTGGGTCACACACAGCAACTTCTCCAAGGCCTCTCTAAGCAGAGTGCTTTGCTTTGCCTCTGGGTCACACACAGAGCAACTTCTCCAATGTGTTTCCAAGCAGAGTGCTTTCCTTTGCCTCCCCTGAGTCACACACAGAGCAACTTCTCCAAGGCCTCTCCAAGCAGAGTGCTTTGCTTTGCCCCTGGGTCACACACAGCAACTTCTCCAAGGCCTCTCCAAGCAGAGTGCTTTGCTTTGCCTCCCCTGGGTCACACAGAGCAACTTCTCCAAGGCCTCTCCAAGCAGAGTGGTTTGCTTTGCCCCTGGGTCACACACAGCAACTTCTCCAAGGCCTCTCCAAGCAGAGTGGTTTGCTTTGCCCCTGGGTCACACACAGCAACTTCTCCAAGGCCTCTCCAAGCAGAGTGCTTTGCTTGCCCCTGGGTCACACACAGCAACTTCTCCAAGGCCTCTCCAAGCAGAGTGCTTTGCTTTGCCCCTGGGTCACACAGAGCAACTTCTCCAAGGCCTCTCCAAGCAGAGTGCTTTGCTTTGCCCCTGGGTCACACACAGCAACTTCTCCAAGGTCTCTCCAAGCAGAGTGCTTTGCTTTGCCCCTGGGTCACACACAGCAACTTCTCCAAGGTCTCCTCTCCAAGCAGAGTGCTTTGGTTTGCCTCTGGGTCACACACAGCAACTTCTCCAAGGTCTCCTCTCCAAGCAGAGTGCTTTGCTTTGCCCCTGGGTCACACACAGCAACTTCTCCAAGGCCTCTCCAAGCAGAGTGCTTTGCTTTGCCCCTGGGTCACACACAGCAACTTCTCCAAGGTCTCTCCAAGCAGAGTGCTTTGCTTTGCCCCTGGGTCACACACAGCAACTTCTCCAAGGCCTCTCCAAGCAGAGTGGTTTGCTTTGCCCCTGGGTCACACACAGCAACTTCTCCAAGGCCTCTCCAAGCAGAGTGCTTTGCTTTGCCCCTGGGTCACACAGAGCAACTTCTCCAAGGTCTCTCCAAGCAGAGTGCTTTGCTTTGCTTTGCCCCAGTCAGGCTGCTCAGATGAGCTCTGTCTCAGCTGCAGGCTGGCTGCTGGTCGTGGTGTGGCTGCTGGGGTGCCCTGGACCCCTTGTTCTCTGTCTCCCCTCCCTGCCCAGGATGTGTTTTGTTTCTCCTGCTTGAGGAGGTGTGGGAAGCAAGGTCAGCAGGGCTGCTGCAGCTGAGGTGGTTCCTCAGCTCTGCAGCCTTGGGGGGCTCTGTGAGCTCAAATCCATCTCTCTGGGTGTTTGTGTCTGCAGCTTTCCATTGGCATCTGGTGCTTCTTGGCCACTTGGGAGGGTGGTTGGCCCATGGAACCCTGCATAGCTGGAGGAGGAGATGGGGGGCTTGATTTCCCCTCCCCCCACCCTGAGTAAGGCTCTCAGGGGTGTCTGAGGTACCTTTAGCATCTGGGTAGGATTGGAGCTAAATGGCTGCCCAGGGAGGTGCTTGAGGCTCCAGGCCTGGAGACAGCCAAGGTCAGGCTTGGGAAGGCTGTGAGCAGCCTGCTCTAGGGGAGGATGTCCCTGCTGGGGGCAGGGGCTGGGGCTGGCTGAGCTCTGCAGCTCCCTTCCCACCCAAACCATTCCATGGGCTCCAAGCTCAGGGCCTGGGAGCAGCTCTGCTCTGGGGCCAGGCTGAGGGAGCTGGGGCTGTGCAGCCTGCAGAGGAGAAGGCTCCAGGGAGACCTCAGAGCAGCCTGCCAGGAGCTGCAGGGGGCCACAAGGCTGCAGAGAGACTGCTCCCAAAGGCCTGCAGGGGCAATGGCTTCAAGCTCGAGCAGAGCAGATGGAGATTGGATGTGAGGAACAAGCTCTGCCCCAGGAGGCTGCTGGAGCCCTGCAGCAGGCTGCCCAGGGAGGTGCTTGAGGCTCCAGGCCTGGAGATCCTCCAGGTGAGGCTGGAGAGGGCTGTGGGCAGCCTGCTGCAGCTGGGGATGTCCCTGCTGGGGGCAGGGGCTGGGGCTGGCTGAGCTCTGCAGCTCCCTTCCAGCCCAGCCCCTTCTGTGGTTCTATGGCAGAGAGAGCCTTCTGTGTGGCTCAAGAGCAGCTGCCCAGGGTGTGCTGGCAGGCAGAGGGGGTTGTGGGGGCAGCAGAGCTGGGCCCCCCCCTGCTGCAGTGTCTCTTGCTTGTGTCCCCCCCAGCTGGCTGCAGACCCTGACCCCAACGTCAAGAGCGGCTCGGAGCTCCTGGATCGCCTGCTCAAGGTACTGCCCCCCACCCCCCCTGCCTGAGCCTGCAGGCAGAGCCTCCCTGGGGCTGGGGCATCTCCCCCTGCTCCCCAAGGCTGCCCCAGCTCAAGCCACCCCCGGGGCAGCAGCAGCCCCTGTGGCTGCTGGCCCAAACCAGCTCTTCCCCTGCCCGGCTCTGGGGCCCGGAGCTGAGCTCAGAGCTGTGAGCTCAGCACGGTGCCAGCTGCAGGGCTCTGGCTCCAGGGGCAGGCAGGTTTGTGGCCCAGGGGGCTGGAGCAGCTCTGCTGGGAAGCCAGGCTTGAGAGAGCTGGGGTTGCTCAGCCTGGAGGACAGAAGGCTGCAGGGAGACCTTCTGGTGGCCTCCAAGCAAGCTGGGGACAGAGGCTGGAGCAGGGCCTCTTGTGCCAGGCCAAGGGCGGGGGGAGATGGTTTGAACTGTAAGAGGGAGACTGAGAGTGGAGAGAAGGGAGAAATGGTTGACCCTGAGGGTGGGGAGAGCCTGGCCCAGGCTGCCCAGCAGGGCTGGGAGCTGCCCCAGGGCTGGCAGCACTGCAGGTGAGGTGGTCTGGGGCTGGGAGCAGCCTGCTGTGGCTGGGGATGTCCCTGCTGGGGGCAGGGGGGTTGGACTGGGTGAGCTTTGAAGGTCCTTTCCTGCCCAAGCCATTGAGTGGTTCTGGTGCCAGCAGGTTGCAGCCCAGCTTGCTGGGGGCTGGGGGGTTGGACTGGGTGAGCTTTGAAGGCCCTTTCCTGCCCAAGCCATTGAGTGGTTCTGGTGCCAGCAGGTTGCAGCCCAGCCTGCTGGGGGCTGGGGGGTTGGACTGGATCACCTTTGAAGGCCCTTTCCTGCCCAAGCCATTGAGTGGTTCTGGTGCCAGCAGGTTGCAGCCCAGCCTGCTGGGGGCTGGGGGTTGGACTGGGTGAGCTTTGAAGGCCCTTTCCTGCCCAAGCCTTTGAGTGGTTCTGGTGCCAGCAGGTTGCAGCCCAGCCTGCTGGGGCAGGGGGGTTGGACTGGGTGAGCTTTGAAGGTCCTTTCCTGCCCAAGCCATTGAGTGGTTCTGGTGCCAGCAGGCTGCAGCCCAGGGGCTGTTCCTCTGCTTTCCCTCCCTTGCCTAAGCAAGGAGCCAGATGAGCAGAGCTGCTCTGCTCCTGCTTCAGAGCAGGGCTTCCTCTTTTCCCTTCTGCCTGCTGAGGGCTTTGTTGTCCTCTCCCAGAGCTCCCAGTTCCTTTTCTGCCCATCAGGGGTGGGGGGCATCCTGCCAGCTCCTCCTTTGTTGGCCCAGCAGGGGAGGCAGCCTGCTGCAGAGCCTGCCTGCTGGGAGATCTGCTCCACAGCACCGCTGCAAGGGGCTCAGCCAAGCAGCAAAGCACACCAGGCCTGGGGGGAAGAGCTTTCAAGGGGAGCCAGGGGGGGGCCTGCTGCCCTGGCCACACGTGCTTGGGTCACAGGTGCTTGCTCCTGTGTGCAGCACAGCCCTGAGGGCTGAGCTGGGAAGCCTGCTCCTGTGCAGCCCAAGCTCAGTGCAGCCCTGCCCCGGGGCAGCTGGCAGGAGCAGGGCCAGGGGAGGGCCATGAGGAGTGCCAAGGGGCTGGAGCAGCTCTGCTGTGGGGCCAGGCTGAGGCAGCTGAGGTGGTTCCTCAGCTCTGCAGCCTTGGGGGGGGGCTCTGTGAGCTCAAATCCGTCTCTCTGGGTGTTTGTCTCTGCAGCTTTCCATTGGCATCTGGTGCTTCTTGGCCACTTGGGAGGGTGGTTGGCCCATGGAACCCTGCATAGCTGGAGGAGGAGATGGGGGGCTTGATTTCCCCTCCCCTCACCCTGAGTAAGGCTCTCAGGGGTGTCTGAGGTACCTTCAGCATCTGGGTAGGACTGGAGCTAAATGAGGAGGGGGTGGAGAGCAGGGAGAGTCTCTCTCAGGGGTCCCTGCTGGGCTCTGTGCTGCTGAATGTGTCTGCCAGGGCTGTAGGTTGAGGGCACCAGTAGCAGGGCTGCAGATGGCACCAGGCTGAGGGTGCTGTGGGTGTGCCAGAGGGGCAGGAGGGCATCCAGAGGCAGCTGGGCAAGAGGTGGTGCCCAGGGGAAGCTCCTGAGCTTCACCAAGAGCAAGTGCAGGTCCTGCCCCTGGGCTGGAACCATCCTCACTGTCACCACAGGCTGGGGGAGGAGGGCAGAGAAAGCAGCCCTGAGGAAAAGGCCCTGGGGGTGCTGGGGGGGCAGGAGCTGGCCAGGAGCAGGCAGTGGGAGCCTGCAGCACAGAAGGCCAAGGGCAGCCTGGGCTGCAGCCAAAGCAGCACTGCCAGAGAGGGGATTCTGCCACTCTGCTCTGCTGAGAGCTCAGCTGCAGTGCTGTGTGCAGCTCTGGAGCCCTCAGCACAGGCAGGGCCTGGAGCTGCTGCAGAGGCTCCAGAGGAGGCCACAACCAATGCTCAGGGGCTGGGAGCAGCTCTGCTCTGGGGCCAGGCTGAGGGAGCTGGGGCTGTGCAGCCTGCAGAGGAGAAGGCTCCAGGGAGACCTCAGAGCAGCCTGCCAGGACCTGCAGGGGGCCACAGGGATGGAGAGAGACTGCTCCCAAAGGCCTGCAGGGGCAATGGCTTCAAGCTCGAGCAGAGCAGATGGAGATTGGATGTGAGGAACAAGCTCTGCCCCAGGAGGCTGCTGGAGCCCTGCAGCAGGCTGCCCAGGGAGGTGCTTGAGGCTCCAGGCCTGGAGATCCTCCAGGTGAGGCTGGAGAGGGCTGTGGGCAGCCTGCTCTAGGGGAGGATGTCCCTGCTGGGGGCAGGGGCTGGGGCTGGCTGAGCTCTGCAGCTCCCTTCCCACCCAAACCATTCCATGGGCTCCAAGCTCAGGGGCTGGGAGCAGCTCTGCTCTGGGGCCAGGCTGAGGGAGCTGGGGCTGTGCAGCCTGCAGAGGAGAAGGCTCCAGGGAGACCTCAGAGCAGCCTGCCAGGAGCTGCAGGGGGCCACAAGGCTGCAGAGAGACTGCTCCCAAAGGCCTGCAGGGCCAGGCCCAGGGGCAGTGGCTTCCACCTCGAGCAGAGCAGATGGAGATTGGATGTGAGGAACAAGCTCTGCCCCAGGAGGCTGCTGGAGCCCTGCAGCAGGCTGCCCAGGGAGGTGCTTGAGGCTCCAGGCCTGGAGATCCTCCAGGTGAGGCTGGAGAGGGCTGTGGGCAGCCTGCTGCAGCTGGGGGTGTCCCTGCTGGCTGCAGGGGGGGTTGGGCAGGATGCCCTTTGGGGCTCCCTCCCAAGCCAGAGCCTTCCTTCCCCTCAGCTCTCCTCCCGGGCAGCCGCTCGGCGTCGATTCTCCTGCCCTGGGTCTGGGAGCAAAAGGCTGAGTGGGAGGAAGTTGGGGGGTGGGGGGGTGGGGAGGGTTGGCTGCAGGGTGGGGAGTGTGGTGGTGTGTGTCTGTCTGTCTGTCCTAACCCCTTCTGCTTGGGCTCTGCAGGACATTGTGACAGAGAGCAGCCAGTTTGACCTGGTGGGCTTCATCCCGCTGCTGCGGGAGAGGATCTACTCCAACAACCAGTACGCCCGGCAGTTCATCATCTCCTGGGTAGGTACCCCCTGGGCAGCCCTGCCTGCCCCCCCCCAGCACAGAGCACAGCAGAACAGAACTGACCAGCTTGGAAATGACCTCAGAAATCAGCCAGCCCAACCTCTCCCCCAGCACCATCTGATCAGCCCAGCCACGGCACCAAGGGCCTCAGCCAGGCTCTGCCTAAACACCTCCAGGGCTGGGGACTCCACCACCTCCCTGGGCAGCACAGCCCCAGGGCCATCAACTCTCTCTGGGAAGAGCTTGCTCCTCCCCTCCAGCCTAAACTTCCCCTGGCACAGCTTGAGACTGTATCCTCTTGTTCTGCTGCTGGGGCCTGGGAGAAGAGCCCAGCCCCACCTGGCTCCAACCTCCCTGCAGGCAGTTGCAGAGAGCAAGAAGGTCTCCCCTGAGCCTCCTCTTCTGCAGGCTCCAACCCCAGCTCCCTCAGCCTCTCCTCCCAGGGCTGTGCCCTGGGCAGGGAAGCAGCTCCTGCATCAGGAGCAGTGTGGGCAGCAGCAGCAGGGAGGGAGGCTTCCCTGGGCCATGGCTTCAAGCCCCCACGTTGGGCAAATCAGTGGTGGGCCCCAGCCTGATCAATCTCCTCATTGATGATCTGGAGGAGGGATGGAGTCCCTCAGCAGTGAGTTTGCAGCTGACAGCAAGCTGGGGGCAGGAGCTGAGCTGGGAGAGGGCAGCAGAGCTCTGCAGAGGGACCTCAACAGGCTGGGCAGAGGGGCAGGGCCAAGGGCAGGAGATTGAACACAGCCAAGTGCCAGGGGCTGCACTTTGGCCACAGCAACCCCAGGCAGTGCTGCAGGCTGGGGGCAGAGTGGCTGAGAGCAGCCAGGCAGAGAGGGACCTGGGGGGGAGTGGTGGAGAGCAGCTGAACATGAGCCTGCAGTTGTGCCCAGGGGCCAAGAAGGCCAAGGGCAGCCTGGCCTGCAGCAGGCAGAGTGTGGCCAGCAGGAGCAGGGAGCTGATCCTGCCCTGTGCTCAGCACTGCTGAGGCCACACCTGGAGTCCTGTGTCCAGCTCTGGCTCCTCAGGTCAGGAAAGAGGTTGAGCTGCTGGAAGGTGTCCAGAGAAGGGCAACAAAGCTGGGGAGGGGTCTGGGGCACAAGCCCTGGGAGGAGAGGCTGAGGGAGCTGGGGTTGGAGCCTGCAGAAGAGGAGGCTCAGGGGAGACCTTCTTGCTCTCTGCAACTCCCTGCACAGAGGTTGGAGCCAGGTGGGGGTTGGGCTCTTCTCCCAGGCCCCCAGCAGCAGAACAAGAGGATACAGCCTCAAGCTGTGCCAGGGGAGGTTCAGGCTAGAGGGGAGGAGAAAGTTCTTCCCAGAGAGAGTTGATGGCCCTGGGGCTGTGCTGCCCAGGGAGGTGGTGGTGGAGTCCCCAGCCCTGGAGGTGTTGAGGAGGGGACTGGATGTGGCCCTTGGAGCCATGGCTTAGCAGCCAGGAGGTGCTGGGCGCCAGGTTGAACCTGCTGAGCCCTGAGGCCTTTTCCAGCCTTACTGATTCTAGGCTGCTCCCCTAGCTCAGGCTGCCCAGAGCCCTCTCCAGCCTCACCCTGAACATCTCCATGGCTGGGGCTCCAGCTGCCTCCTCCAGAGCCCCCTGAGGCTGGCTCCCAGCTTGCAGGCAGCTCTTCAGGCACTCAGGGAAGCCCCAGAGCAGCTTTGCCTGGGGAGTCCTTCAAGAGCAGCAGATCCTGCCCTGCCAGCTCACCTCTCCCCCCTGGCCCTCAGCACCCACTCCTCCCCAGCTTTCCAGTCCCCTCCAGGGCTGGGGAGCTGCCCCCCCTGCCCTGGGCAGCCTGATTGTTCCTCATGTCCCACCCAAGCCTCCCCTGGGGCAGCCTGAGGCCAGATTCCTCTTCTGCCTTGGCGGCAGAGCCCAGCCCCCAGCTGGCCTGCAGCCTCCTGCCAGGGAGCTGTGGAGAGCCAGGAGGGCTCTGCTCATCCTTCCCTTCTGCCAGCCTGCTCCCAGGCATGGCAGGAAGGTTGCCCAAGGCATGGCTGGTGCCAGCTGTGCCCTGCGGGCCCCAGGCTTGGCAGGAGCAGTGCCAGCTGTGCCCTGGGGGCCCCAGGCTCAGCAGGGGCAGTGCCAGCTGTGCCCTGGGGGCCCCAGGCTCAGCAGTGCCAGCTGTGCCCTGCAGGCCCCAGGCCTCAGCAGTGCCAGCTGTGCCCTGCAGGCCCCAGGCTCAGCAGTGCCAGCTGTGCCCTGCAGGCCCCAGGCTCGGCAAGGGCAGTGCCAGCCGTTGCCCTGCATGGCCCCAGGCTCAGCAGTGCCACGCTGTGCCCTGCAGGCCCCAGGCTCAGCAGTGCCAGCTGTGCCCTGCAGGCCCCAGGCTCAACAGTGCCCGCTGTGCCCTGCAGGCCCCAGGCTTGGCAGTTGCCAGTCTGTGCCCTGCAGGCCCCAGGCTCAGCAGTGCCAGCTGTGCCCTGCAGGCCCCAGGCTCAGCAGTGCCAGCTGTGCCCTGCAGGCCCCAGGCTCGGCAGGGGCAGTGCCAGCTGTGCCCTGCAGGCCCCAGGCTCAGCAGTGCCAGCTGTGCCCTTCAGGCCCCAGGCTCGGCAGGGGCAGTGCCAGCTGTGCCCTGGAGGCCCCAGGCTCAGCAGTGCCAGCTGTGCCCTGCAGGCCCCAGGCTCAGCAGGGGCAGTGCCAGCTGTGCCCTGCAGGCCCCAGGCTCAGCAGTGCCAGCTGTGCCCTGCAGGCCCCAGGCTCAGCAGTGCCAGCTGTGCCCTGCAGGCCCCAGGCTCGGCAGGGGCAGTGCCAGCTGTGCCCTGCAGGCCCCAGGCTCGGCAGTGCCAGCTGTGCCCTGGAGGCCCCAGGCTCAGCAGTGCCAGCTGTGCCCTGCAGGCCCCAGGCTCAGCAGTGCCAGCTGTGCCCTGGGGGCCCCAGGCTCTGCAGTGCCAGCTGTGCCCTGGGGGCCCCAGGCTCAGCAGTGCCAGCTGTGCCCTGCAGGACCCAGGCTCAGCAGTGCCAGCTGTGCCCTGCAGGCCCCAGGCTCAGCAGTGCCAGCTGTGCCCTGGAGGCCCCAGGCTCAGCAGTGCCAGCTGTGCCCTGCAGGCCCCAGGCTCAGCAGTGCCAGCTGTGCCCTGCAGGCCCCAGGCTCAGCAGTGCCAGCTGTGCCCTGCAGGCCCCAGGTCAGCAGTGCCAGCTGTGCCCTGAGGCCCCAGGCTCAGCAGTGCCAGCTGTGCCCTGCAGGCCCCAGGCTCAGCAGTGCCAGCTGTGCCCTGCAGGCCCCAGGCTCAGCAGTGCCAGCTGTGCCCTGCAGGCCCCAGGCTCAGCAGTGCCAGCTGTGCCCTGCAGGCCCCAGGCTCAGCAGGGGCAGTGCCAGCTGTGCCCTGCAGGCCCAGGCTCAGCAGTGCCAGCTGTGCCCTTCAGGCCCCAGGCTCAGCAGTGCCAGCTGTGCCCTGCAGGCCCCAGGCTCAGCAGTGCCAGCTGTGCCCTGCAGGCCCCAGGCTCAGCAGTGCCAGCTGTGCCCTGCAGGCCCCAGGCTCGCAGTGCCAGCTGTGCCCTGCAGGCCCCAGGCTCAGCAGTGCCAGCTGTGCCCTGCAGGCCCCAGGCTCGGCAGTGCCAGCTGTGCCCTGGAGGCCTCAGGCTCAGCAGGGGCAGTGCCAGCTGTGCCCTGGAGACCCCAGGCTCAGCAGTGCCAGCTGTGCCCTGCAGGCCCCAGGCTCAGCAGTGCCAGCTGTGCCCTGCAGGCCCCAGGCTCAGCAGTGCCAGCTGTGCCCTGCAGGCCCCAGGCTCAGCAGGGGCAGTGCCAGCTGTGCCCTGGAGGCCCCAGGCTCAGCAGTGCCAGCTGTGCCCTGCAGGCCCCAGGCTCAGCAGTGCCAACTGTGCCCTGCAGGCCCCAGGCTCAGCAGGGGCAGTGCCAGCTGTGCCCTGCAGGCCCCAGGCTCGGCAGTGCCAACTGTGCCCTGCAGGCCCCAGGCTCAGCAGGGGCAGTGCCAGCTGTGCCCTGCAGGCCCCAGGCTCAGCAGGGTCAGTGCCAGCTGTGCCCTGGAGGCCCCAGGCTCGGCAGGGGCAGTGCCAGCTGTGCCCTGCAGGCCCCAGGCTCAGCAGTGCCAGCTGTGCCCTGCAGGCCCCAGGCTCAGCAGGGGCAGTGCCAGCTGTGCCCTGCAGGCCCCAGGCTCAGCAGTGCCAGCTGTGCCCTGCAGGCCCCAGGCTCAGCAGTGCCAGCTGTGCCCTGCAGGCCCCAGGCTCAGCAGTGCCAGCTGTGCCCTGCAGGCCCCAGGCTCAGCAGTGCCAGCTGTGCCCTGCAGGCCCCAGGCTCAGCAGGGGCAGTGCCAGCTGTGCCCTGCAGGCCCCAGGCTCAGCAGTGCCAGCTGTGCCCTGCAGGCCTCAGACTCGGCAGGGGCAGTGCCAGCTGTGCCCTGCAGGCCCCAGGCTCAGCAGGGGCAGTGCCAGCTGTGCCCAGCAGGCCCCAGGCTCAGCAGTGCCAGCTGTGCCCTGCAGGCCCCAGGCTCAGCAGTGCCAGCTGTGCCCTGCAGGCCCCAGGCTCGGCAGTGCCAGCTGTGCCCTGCAGGCCCCAGGCTCAGCAGGGGCAGTGCCAGCTGTGCCCTGCAGGCCCCAGGCTCAGCAGGGGCAGTGCCAGCTGTGCCCTGCAGGCCCCAGGCTCAGCAGGGGCAGTGCCAGCTGTGCCCTGCAGGCCCCAGGCTCAGCGGTGCCAGCTGTGCCCTGCAGGCCCCAGGCTCGGCAGGGGCAGTGCCAGCTGTGCCCTGCAGGCCCCAGGCTCAGCAGTGCCAGCTGTGCCCTGCAGGCCCCAGGCTCGGCAGGGGCAGTGCCAGCTGTGCCCTGCAGGCCCCAGGCTCAGCGGTGCCAGCTGTGCCCTGCAGGCCCCAGGCTCAGCAGTGCCAGCTGTGCCCTGCAGGCCCCAGGCGCAGTGCCAGCTGTGCCCTGGAGGCCCCAGGCTCAGCAGGGGCAGTGCCAGCTGTGCCCTGCAGGCCCCAGGCTCAGCAGTGCCAGCTGTGCCCTGCAGGCCCCAGGCTCAGCAGTGCCAGCTGTGCCCTGCAGGCCCCAGGCTCGGCAGGGGCAGTGCCAGCTGTGCCCTGCAGGCCCCAGGCTCAGCAGTGCCAGCTGTGCCCTGCAGGCCCCAGGCTCAGCAGTGCCAGCTGTGCCCTGCAGGCCCCAGGCTCGGCAGGGGCAGTGCCAGCTGTGCCCTGCAGGCCCCAGGCTCAGCAGTGCCAGCTGTGCCCTGCAGGCCCCAGGCTCAGCAGTGCCAGCTGTGCCCTGCAGGCCCCAGGCTCAGCAGTGCCAGCTGTGCCCTGCAGGCCCCAGGCTCAGCAGTGCCAGCTGTGCCCTGCAGGCCCCAGGCTCAGCCGTGCCAGCTGTGCCCTGCAGGCCCCAGGCTCAGCAGTGCCAGCTGTGCCCTGCAGGCCCCAGGCTCAGCAGTGCCAGCTGTGCCCTGCAGGCCCCAGGCTCAGCAGTGCCAGCTGTGCCCTGCAGGCCCCAGGCTCGGCAGTGCCAGCTGTGCCCTGGAGGCCTCAGACTCGGCAGGGGCAGTGCCAGCTGTGCCCTGCAGGCCCCAGGCTCAGCAGGGGCAGTGCCAGCTGTGCCCTGCAGGCCCCAGGCTCGGCAGGGGCAGTGCCAGCTGTGCCCTGCAGGCCCAGGCTCAGCAGTGCCAGCTGTGCCCTGCAGGCCCCAGGCTCAGCAGTGCCAGCTGTGCCCTGCAGGCCCCAGGCTCGGCAGGGGCAGTGCCAGCTGTGCCCTGCAGGCCCCAGGCTCAGCAGGGGCAGTGCCAGCTGTGCCCTGCAGGCCCCAGGCTCAGCAGTGCCAGCTGTGCCCTGCAGGCCCCAGGCTCAGCAGTGCCAGCTGTGCCCTGCAGGCCCCAGGCTCAGCAGTGCCAGCTGTGCCCTGCAGGCCCCAGGCTCAGCAGTGCCAGCTGTGCCCTGCAGGCCCCAGGCTCAGCAGTGCCAGCTGTGCCCTGCAGGCCCCAGGCTCGGCAGTGCCAGCTGTGCCCTGCAGGCCCCAGGCTCAGCAGGGGCAGTGCCAGCTGTGCCCTGCAGGCCCCAGGCTCGGCAGGGGCAGTGCCAGCTGTGCCCTGCAGGCCCCAGGCTCAGCAGTGCCAGCTGTGCCCTGCAGGCCCCAGGCTCAGCAGTGCCAGCTGTGCCCTGCAGGCCCCAGGATCGGCAGTGCCAGCTGTGCCCTGCAGGCCCCAGGCTCAGCAGTGCCAGCTGTGCCCTTCAGGCCCCAGGCTCAGCAGTGCCAGCTGTGCCCTGCAGGCCCCAGGCTCAGCAGTGCCAGCTGTGCCCTGCAGGCCCCAGGCTCAGCAGTGCCAGCTGTGCCCTGCAGGCCCCAGGCTCAGCAGGGGCAGTGCCAGCTGTGCCCTGCAGGCCCCAGGCTCAGCAGTGCCAGCTGTGCCCTGCAGGCCCCAGGCTCAGCAGGGGCAGTGCCAGCTGTGTCCTGCAGGCCCCAGGCTCGGCAGGGGCAGTGCCAGCTGTGCCCTGCAGGCCCCAGGCTCAGCAGGGGCAGTGCCAGCTGTGCCCTGCAGGCCCCAGGCTCAGCAGGGGCAGTGCCAGCTGTGCCCTGCAGGCCCCAGGCTCAGCAGTGCCAGCTGTGCCCTGCAGGCCCCAGGCTCAGCAGTGCCAGCTGTGCCCTGCAGGCCCCAGGCTCAGCAGGGGCAGTGCCAGCTGTGCCCTGCAGGCCCCAGGCTCAGCAGGGGCAGTGCCAGCTGTGCCCTGCAGGCCCCAGGCTCAGCAGGGGCAGTGCCAGCTGTGCCCTGCAGGCCCCAGGCTCAGCAGTGCCAGCTGTGCCCTGCAGGCCCCAGGCTCGGCAGGGGCAGTGCCAGCTGTGCCCTGCAGGCCCCAGGCTCAGCAGTGCCAGCTGTGCCCTTCAGGCCCCAGGCTCGGCAGGGGCAGTGCCAGCTGTGCCCTGCAGGCCCCAGGCTCGGCAGGGGCAGTGCCAGCTGTGCCCTGCAGGCCCCAGGCTTGGCAGGAGCAGTGCCAGCTGTGCCCTGCAGGCCCCAGGCTTGGCAGTGCCAGCTGTGCCCTGCAGGCCCCAGGCTCGGCAGGGGCAGTGCCAGCCGTGCCCTGCAGGCCCCAGGCTCGGCAGGGGCAGTGCCAGCTGTGCCCTGCAGGCCCCAGGCTCGGCAGGGGCAGTGCCAGCTGTGCCCCCTGTGCCTCTGCTTGCCCTGTGCTGCAGGCAGGAGCTCTGAGCGCCTGGCCAGGCTCTGGGGGGGTTGGGGGGCTGCTGCCTGCCTCTGCCCTCCCTCTCCTTCTCTGGCCCTGGCCTTGGGGCTTGGCTGCCATCCCTGCCCTGCTTCCTGCCCCAGCCTGGAGCCTTTGCAAGGTGGGCAGCTCCCTGCTGGCCTCTTCTGCTTCCCCCTGTCCCAGCCAGCTGAGCTCTGAGCCCCCCTCAGGCTCAGGCCAGCTTGGTGCTGGGGATGCTGGGGAGCTCCTCCAGCCCCTCAGCTCTGCTCTGCTCCCTGCCCTGGGCTAGATCCTGGTCCTGGAGTCTGTGCCTGACATCAACCTCCTGGATTACCTGCCAGAAATCCTGGATGGGCTCTTCCAGATCCTGGGAGACAACAGCAAGGAGATCAGGAAAATGTGAGTGTGGAGGGCTGTGCCTTTGGGCTCTCTCTCTGTCCCCCAGCCCCTTCAGCTCCCCTGGGGGGCTGCAGCAGTCCCCCCCCTCCCCCAGGTGTGTGGTGGGAGCTGGAGCTGCCTGGCTCTGCAGGCCACAGTGGCCTTGGCAAGGCCCTCTCTCCCTCCCCCCCAGCTCCTTGTGGCTGTGGGGGGCAGCGTGGCCTTGCCTCTGGCTCAGGGTCAGAGCTGCAGGGGGCTCTGGGAGGAGCTGTGGGCACTCAGGCAGGGAGCCTGCAGCGGGGGAGGCTCTCTGCTGGCCAGGGCAGGGCAGCAGGCTGCAGGGGCTGGCTCCTCAGCCACCTTGCTGGCCTCAGGACAGGGGCCCTGGGAAGCCCAGGAGGGGCTGGAAGCTCTCAGGGAGGGCAGAGGGTCTTGGCTTGGGCTGGGAGAGAGCAGCCAGGCCTGGGGTGGAGAGCCTCAGGGCTGCTGCCAAGCCAGGGCTGGAAGTGTGTGTGGGGGGGGAAGCTCAAATGCCATCCAGTGCCACCTCCACCACTCAGCTCTCAGCTCCTCCTGAGCCCTCCCTGCTGCTTCCCCAGGGTCCACGTGCCAAGGGGGTGCCACCTGCTGCCCAGCCTGCTCCCACATAGCCTGGGTGGCTCTGAGGGCTTCTGGGCTGCCCTTGCCTCCACTCTGGCAGCTGTGGGCAGGGAGAGCTCCTCAGCCTCCTCCCTGTGGCCCTGCTGTGGCCCTCAGCAGCCCTGGAGGGGTGTGCAGGAGGTTGGTGCCCTGCAGGCCAAGCTGCTGGAGCCCTGAGCCACAGCTCTGCCTCTCCCCCCCCCAGGTGTGAGGTGGCTCTTGGGGAGTTCCTCAGGAGATCAGAAGAACCCTTCCAGTGTCAAGTTTGCTGACATGGCCACATCCTGGTGATCCACTGCCAGGCAGCAGGTGAGTGCCCAGCCCCAGCTGAGTGCTGCCCACTGCTGGGCCACAGTGGCTTGGCCTTGGGAGAGCTCTCTGAGGGCAGCCAGCTCCAAGCAGCAGCCCAAGCCCAGCCATGGCCACCAGCCCCTGGCCCCAGGGGGGAGGCAGGTGGCAGGGGGTGGCACTGGGTGGGCTCCAGAGCTCCCTTCCAGCCCCCCCTGGGCACTGTGCCCCTGGCAGGCTGCTGTGGGTGCCCTGCTGGGGCAGGGGTGGCACTGGGTGGGCTCCAGAGCTGCCTTCCAGCCCCCCCTGGGCACTGTGCCCCTGGGCATTGTGCTGTGGGTGCCCTGCTGGGGCAGGGGGTGGCACTGGGTGAGCTCCAGAGCTCCCTTCCAGCCCCCCTGGGCACTGTGCCCCTGGGCATGTGCTGTGGGTGCCCTGCTGGGGCAGGGGGTGGCACTGGGTGGGCTCCAGAGCTCCCTTCCAGCCCTCCCCATGCTGGGCTCTGTACATGGCAGCTGCACAAGGGACCAGAAGCTAAACAAGGCACAGGGAGGGACTCCAGAAGAGCCTCCCTGGGCTGCTGCAGGGAAGGTTTGGTGGTGCTGGGTGGTGCTGAGCAGCACCTGGACACCTCAAGCTGCTTCTGGCTCTGGGAGAGGGCCAAGAGCTGCCCCAGCTGCTCAGCTGCAGTGCAACTGAGCTCCAGGGGGGAGTGAGGGCTGGGGCAGAGCTCAGCTTGCTGCTGCTTGCCTTCTGCTGCAGGGCTTGGTAGCCCCTGGCCCCAAGGGGGGCTCTGGGGAGCTGATGGAGGTGCTGAACACCCTGCTGGAGAGCAGGGGGGGTGCTGGCTGCCCCCCACCCCCCCCAGCACCCAGGGGATCCCAGGGTGGGAAGCTCCAGAGCTCAGGGCTTGGTCACCCATCTGGAGGGAGGGCTAAAGGCAGCTTGATGGCTTGCTCTGAGCTCCTGCCCCTGGGGGCCCAATTCTGCAGCTGGGGGGGAGGCTGGGGGGCAGCCTGGGCTCACTGCAGATGCCAGGCCCAGGGTCTGCCCTTGGGCCCAGGGTCTGCCCTTGGGCCCAGGGTCTGCCCTTGGGCCCAGGGTCTGCCCTTGGCCCAGGGTCTGCCCTTGGGCCCAGGGTCTCCTCACAGAGGCTGTTGGGAAGGGAGCTCTGAGGATGGAGTCCAAGCTCCCTGCCAGGGCAGGGCCCCTGGAGAAGGTCACCCAGGAGCACAGCCAGGCAGGGCTTGAGTGGCTCCAGAGATGGAGGTGCCCAGGGCCAGGAGGTGCCCAGGGCCAGGAGGTGCCTGCAGCCCCGGGGCCAGGAGGTGCCTGCAGCCTTGGGGCCAGGAGATGGAGGTGCCCAGGGCTGTGAGGTGCCCAGGGCCAGGAGGTGGAGGTGCCCAGGGCTGGAAGGTGCCCAGGGCCAGGAGGTGGAGGTGCCCAGGGCTGTGAGGTGCCCAGGGCCAGGAGGTGGAGGCACCTGGAGCCAGGAGAGGCCAGGAGATGGAGGTGCCTGCAGCCCTGGGGCTGGGAGGCAGAGATGCCCAGGGCCAGGAGGTGCCTAGAGCCAGGAGGTGCCCAGGTCAGGGAGGTGCCTGCAGGGGCATCTGGAGGGGTATTGCCCCCTGGGCACTGTGCTCCTGGGCATTGTGCTGTGGGAGCCCTGCTGGGGCAGGGGGTGGCCCTGGGTGGGCTCCAGAGCTCCCTGCCAGCCCCCCCTGGGCATTGTGCCCCTGGGCATTGTGCTGTGGGTGCCCTGCTGGGGCAGGGGGTGGCACTGGGTGGGCTCCAGAGCTCCCTTCCAACCCCCCCTGGGCACTGTGCCCCTGGGCAGGCTGCTGTGGGTGCCCTGCTGGGGCAGGGGGTGGCACTGGGTGGGCTCCAGAGCTCCCTTCCAGCCCCCCCTGGGCATTGTGCCCCTGGGCAGGCTGCTGTGGGTGCCCTGCTGGGGCAGGGGGGGTTGGGCTGGGTGAGCTCCAGAGCTCCCTTCCAGCCCCCCTCTGGGCACTGTGCCCCTGGGCAGTGTGCTGTGGGTGCCCTGCTGGGCAGGGGGTGGCACTGGGTGAGCTCCAGAGCTCCCTTCCAGCCCCCCCTGGGCACTGTGCCCCTGGGCATTGTGCTGTGGGTGCCCTGCTGGGGCAGGGGGTGGCACTGGGTGAGCTCCAGAGCTCCCTTCCAGCCCCCCCTGGGCACTGTGCCCCTGGGCATTGTGCTGTGGGTGCCCTGCTGGGGCAGGGGTGGCACTGGTGGGCTCCAGAGCTCCCTTCCAGCCCCCCTGGGCATTGTGCCCCTGGGCATTGTGCTGTGGGTGCCCTGCTGGGGCAGGGGGTGGCACTGGGTGAGCTCCAGAGCTCCCTTCCAACCCCCCCTGGGCACTGTGCCCCTGGGCAGGCTGCTGTGGGTGCCCTGCTGGGGCAGGGGTGGCCCTGGTGGGCTCCAGCTCCCTCCTAGCCCCCCCTGGGCATTGTGCTGTGGGTGCCCTGCTGGGGCAGGGGGTGGCCCTGGGTGAGCTCCAGAGCTCCCTTCCAGCTCCCCCTGGGCACTGTGCCCCTGGGCATTGTGCTGTGGGTGCCTGCTGGGGCAGGGTGGCCCTGGGTGGGCTCCAGAGCTCCCTGCCAGCCCTCCCCCTGCCGGGGCTCTGGGCCGCAGTGGTCTCTGCTCCCCCTTCATGCTCTGAGGAGTTTGCTGTGCTGCTGCTGGCCCTGCCCTCAGCCCTGCTGGGCCCTTGCCTTGCAGATGACCTGCTGCAGCTGACAGCCATGTGCTGGATGAGGGAGTTCATCCAGCTGGCCGGCAGGGTGATGCTGCCCTACTCCTCGGGGGTGCTGACGGCCGTCCTGCCCTGCCTCTCCTACGACGACCGCAAGAAGAGTATCCTGCTGCCCTGCCGCTGCCCCTGGCCCCCACCCCCGCCCAGGAGACCCCCCCCCAGCAGCCCTCTGCACAGCCACACAGTTACTGAGGCTGCAACACACCTCTGAGATCAGCCAGGCCAGCCTGGGACCCAACACCGCCCCAGGGAGCAGCCCCCGGAGTCCCAGGGCTGGGGGGAGCTCCAGGCTCAGCCAGCTCCCAGCCCCTGCCCTGGGCAGGGACAGCTCAGCCCACAGCAGGTTGCTCACAGCCACCTCCAGCCTGGCTGCAAACACCTCCAGGGCTGAGCAGGAGGCTTCCACCCCCTCCCTGGGCAGCCTGGGCCAGGCTCTCACCACCCTCCTGCCCAACAACTTCTTCTCACAGCAATCTCCAGCTCCCCACTTCTCCTTGTGCTCCATCCCCCCCAGTCCTGGCCCGCCCACACCCCCTCAGGAGTCCTTCTCCAGCCCTCCAGCAGCCCCCTGCAGCCCCTGGAAGGCCATCTCACCCCCTGCCCCATCCACTGCAGGGCTGGCAACTCCACCACCTCCCTGGGCAGTGCAGCCCAGTGTCTCATGGCCCTTTGCATGAGGGACTGCTTCCCAACACCCAACCTCTCCCTGCCCTGGCACAGCCTCAGGCCATGCCCTCTGCTCCTGTCCCAGGCTGGCCTGGGAGCAGAGCCTGACCCCCACTTACTGCACCTTCCCTTCAGGAAGCTGTTGAGTGTGATAGGGTCCCCCCCTGAGCCTCCTCCTCCCCATGCTGGCTGAACACCCCCAGCCCCCTCAGCCCTCCCCCCCAGCCCCTTCCCCATGCTGAACACCCCCAGCTCCCTCAGCCCTCCCCCCCAGCCCCTTCCCCATGCTGAACACCCCCAGCTCCCTCAGCCCTCCCCCCCAGCCCCTTCCCCATGCTGAACACCCCAGCCCCCTCAGCCCTCCCCCCCAGCCCCTTCCCCATGCTGAACACCCCCAGCTCCCTCAGCCCTCCCCCCCCAGCCCCTTCCCCATGCTGAACACCCCCAGCTCCCTCAGCCCTCCCCCCCCAGCCCCTTCCCCATGCTGGCTGAACACCCCCAGCTCCCTCAGCCCTCCCCCTGGTGAGGGGGCTGGGGCTGCCCTGGTGAGGAGGCTGGGGCTGCCCTGGGGGGTCTGGGGCTGCCCTGGTGAGGAGGCTGGGGCTGCCCTGGGGGGTCTGGGGTAGCCCTGGGGGGTCTGGGGTAGCCTTGGGGGTCTGGGGTAGCCTTGGGGGGGGGGGGCTGCAGTGGCTTTGCCTTGGGGCCAGGCTTGGGGCTGTGTGTTCCTTACAGCAGCTGCCCTCAGACATCAAGGAGGTGGCCAATGTGTGCAACCAGAGCCTGATGAAGCTGGTGATCCCAGAGGATGATGAAGGGGAAGAGGCCAAGCAGCCCCTGGCCCTGCTGGCAGAGCCCAGCTCTGAGGAGTCCCTTCCCAAGCCAGAGGCAGCATCCAGTGGTGAGGCTCTCCCTGAGCTGCTTTGGTCTGAGCCCTGGCAGGGAGCAGGGAGAGGGAGGGAAGGGTCCTCCAGGGGTGTGTTGGAGTAGGCTTGGGCACTCCTGAGGGGTAGCTCAGGAGCTTGCTTTGGGCCTTGGAGCCCTGTTGCACAAGTGATGCTCTGCTGGGCCAGGGCTGGGTGCTGCCTGCAGAGCAGAGTCCCTGCCCTGGGCTTGGAGCCAAGGGTGCTGAGCATCCTTGTGCCCTCCCCTGGCTGCCCTTCAGCTCAGGCTGTGCCCTCCCCTGGCTTCCCTTCAGCTCAGCCCTGTGCCCTCCCCTGGCTGCCCTTCAGCTCAGCCCTGAGCCCTCCCCTGGCTGCCCTTCAGCTCAGCCCTGAGCCCTCCCCTGGCTTCCCTTCAGCTCAGCCCTGTGCCCTCCCCTGGCTGCCCTTCAGCTCAGCCCTGTGCCCTCCCCTGGCTGCCCTTCAGCTCAGGCTGTGCCCTCCCCTGGCTGCCCTTCAGCTCAGCCCTGTGCCCTCCCCTGGCTTCCCTTCAGCTCAGCCCTGTGCCCTCCCCTGGCTGCCCTTCAGCTCAGCCCTGTGCCCTCCCCTGGCTTCCCTTCAGCTCAGCCCTGTGCCCTCCCCTGGCTGCCCTTCAGCTCAGCCCTGAGCCCTCCCAGTGCTTCCCTTCAGCTCAGGCTGTGCCCTCCCCTGGCTTCCCTTCAGCTCAGGCTGTGCCCTCCCCTGGCTGCCCTTCAGCTCAGCCCTGTGCCCTCCCCTGGCTGCCCTTCAGCTCAGGCTGTGCCCTCCCCTGGCTGCCCTTCAGCTCAGGCTGTGCCCTCCCCTGGCTGCCCTTCAGCTCAGCCCTGAGCCCTCCCCTGGCTGCCCTTCAGCTCAGCCCTGTGCCCTCCCCTGGCTGCCCTTCAGCTCAGCCCTGAGCCCTCCCCTGGCTGCCCTTCAGCTCAGCCCTGAGCCCTCCCCTGGCTGCCCTTCAGCTCAGCCCTGAGCCCTCCCCTGGCTGCCCTTCAGCTCAGCCCTGTGCCCTCCCCTGGCTGCCCTTCAGCTCAGCCCTGTGCCCTCCCCTGGCTGCCCTTCAGCTCAGCCCTGTGCCCTCCCCTGGCTGCCCTTCAGCTCAGCCCTGAGCCCTCCCCTGGCTGCCCTTCAGCTCAGGCTGTGCCCTCCCCTGGCTTCCCTTCAGCTCAGGCTGTGCCTCCCCTGGCTGCCCTTCAGCTCAGGCTGTGCCCTCCCCTGGCTGCCCTTCAGCTCAGGCTGTGCCCTCCCCTGGCTTCCCTTCAGCTCAGCCCTGTGCCCTCCCCTGGCTGCCCTTCAGCTCAGCCCTGAGCCCTCCCCTGGCTGCCCTTCAGCTCAGCCCTGAGCCCTCCCAGTGCTTCCCTTCAGCTCAGCCCTGTGCCCTCCCCTGGCTGCCCTTCAGCTCAGGCTGTGCCCTCCCCTGGCTGCCCTTCGCTCAGGCTGTGCCCTCCCCTGGCTTCCCTTCAGCTCAGCCCTGGAGGTGACCATAAAGAGGTCATTTGAGGCTGAAGGTTTAGAGTCCTGCTCCCTGTAACACAGGAGGTGAAGCTCAGCTCCCCCTGGAGCAGCTGCTCTGGCTGGAGCTGCCAGCACTGAAGGAGAGCTCAGAGAGCTTTGTTTAGTCCCTGGAGAGCATCTGCAGGGCTATGGAGGATGGCACTGAACAAACCCAAGGCAGGGAGAACATTGTGGCCACAGCAACCCCAGGCAGTGCTGCAGGCTGGGGGCAGAGAGGCTGAGAGCAGCCAGGCAGAGAGGGAGCTGGGGGGAGTGGTGGAGAGCAGCTGAACAGGAGCCTGCAGTGTGCCCAGGGGGCCAAGAAGGCCAAGGGCAACCTGGCCTGCAGCAGGCAGAGTGTGGCCAGCAGGAGCAGGGAGCTGATCCTGCCCTGTGCTCAGCACTGCTCAGGCCACAGCTGGAGTCCTGTGTCCAGCTCTGGGCTCCTCAGGTCAGGAAAGAGGTTGAGCTGCTGGAAGGTGTCCAGAGAAGGGCAACAAAGCTGGGGAGGGGTCTGGGGCACAGCCCTGGGAGGAGAGGCTGAGGGAGCTGGGGTTGGAGCCTGCAGAAGAGGAGGCTCAGGGGAGACCTTCTTGCTCTCTGCAACTGCCTGCAGGGAGGTTGGAGCCAGGTGGGGGTTGGGCTCTTCTGAGCTGGGCCCAGGACAACCTCAGGAGGTTCAACAGGGCCAAGGGCAAGGTCCTGCAGCTGGCTGAGGGCAATGCCAGGCACTGCCAGAGGCTGGGCAGGGACTGGCTGGAGAGCAGCCCTGGAGCAAAGGCCTTGGGGGTGCTGGGGGAGGAGAAGCTCAGCAGCAGCCAGCAGGGAGCACTTGCAGCCCAGAGAGCCAAGCAGAGCCTGGGCTGCAGCAGCAGAAGTGTGGCCAGCAGGGCCAGGGAGGGGATTCTGCCTCTCTGCTCCACTCTGCTGAGCCCACAGCTGCAGCTCTGTGCCCAGCTCTGAGGTCCTCTGTGCCAGGAAGGCTCTGGAGGGGCTGGAAGGTGTCCAGAGCAGGGCCAGGAGGGGGAGCAGAGGGCTGGAGCTGCTCTGCTCTGAGCACAGCCTGAGAGAGTTGGGGTTGTGCAGGCTGCAGAGGAGAAGGCTCCAGGGAGACCTTCTGGTGGCCTTCCAGGAGCTGCAGGGGCTGCAGGAAAGCTGGGGAGGGACTTTGGAGGGGGTGAGGGAGGGCCAGGACTGGGGGGGATGGAGCAAAAGGAGAAGTGGGGAGCTGGAGATTGGCTGTGGGGAAGAAGTTGTGGGCAGGAGGGTGGTGAGAGCCTGGCCCAGGCTGCCCAGGGAGGTGGTGGAAGCCTCCTGCTCAGCCCTGGAGGTGTTTGCAGCCAGGCTGGAGGTGGCTGTGAGCAACCTGCCTGTGGGTGAGGTGTCCCTGCCCAGGGCAGGGGCTTGGAGCTGGCTGAGCCCTGAGCTCCCTTCCCTGCCTGCCAGCCCTGGGCTTCTCTGCTCCTGCTCTCCCCCTTCCCTGCCAGCCCTCCACTCACCTCTCCTCTGTCTGCCTGCCCCCAGGCTCCCTGGAAGCCTCTGGTGACTCCAACCCCAGCACCAGCAGTGTCTTCACAGTGACCAGGTAGGTTCTGTTCCTTGCTTCAGAGGGCTTGGAGAGGAAGGGGGAAGGCTTCTGGGGGTGCAGACAGCAGCTGAGAGCTGCTGGCAAAGCTGTGGGGGCAGCATGGCCTGGAGCAAAGCAGCAGCTGGGCTCTCCTGGGCCCCTGGGGGGTGGTGGCCTGGGGAGGGGGTGGTGGTTTAGGAGCTGTCTGCTGCTCTCTGAGTGCTGCTCCCCAGTGTCTTGGCTCTGGGGTGAAGTGAGCTGTCTGCCCCCCTGAGGAGGCAGAGCCCCTGGGAGATGCAGTGGAGGCAGCAGGAGGGAGGCTTCCCTGGGCCATGGCTTCAAGCCCCCAGGTTGGGCAAATCAGTGCTGGGCCCCAGCCTGATCAATCTCCTCATTGATGATCTGGAGGAGGGGATGGAGTCCCTCAGCAGTGAGTTTGCAGCTGGCAGCAAGCTGGGGGCAGGAGCTGAGCTGGGAGAGGGCAGCAGAGCTCTGCAGAGGGACCTCAACAGGCTGGGCAGAGGGGCAGGGGCCAAGGGCAGGAGATTGAACACAGCCAAGTGCCAGGGGCTGCACTTTGGCCACAGCAACCCCAGGCAGTGCTGCAGGCTGGGGGCAGAGTGGCTGAGAGCAGCCAGGCAGAGAGGGACCTGGGGAGTGGTGGAGAGCAGCTGAAGAGGAGCAGCAGTGTGCCCAGGGGGCCAAGAAGGCCAAGGGCAGCCTGGCCTGCAGCAGGCAGAGTGTGGCCAGCAGGAGCAGGGAGCTGATCCTGCCCTGTGCTCAGCACTGCTCAGGCCACACCTGGAGTCCTGTGTCCAGCTCTGGGCTCCTCAGGTCAGGAAAGAGTTGAGCTGCTGGAAGGTGTCCAGAGAAGGGCAACAAAGCTGGGGAGGGGTCTGGGGCACAGCCCTGGGAGGAGAGGCTGAGGGAGCTGGGGTTGGAGCCTGCAGAAGAGGAGGCTCAGGGGAGACCTTCTTGCTCTCTGCAACTGCCTGCAGGGAGGTTGGAGCCAGGTGGGGGTTGGGCTCTTCTCCAGGCACCCAGAACAAGAGGACACAGTCTCAAGCTGTGCCAGGGGAGGTTTAGGCTGGAGGGGAGGAGGACAAGCTGCCTGGCTGGGCTCTGGCCATCTCCCTGGTGCTCAGGTTGGGCTCTGGCCATCTCCCTGGTGCTCAGGCTGCCTGGCTGGGCTCTGGCCATCTCCCTGGTGCTCAGGCTGCCTGGCTGGGCCCTGCAGCAGGGGGCAGGGCAGAGCTGGCTCTCTAGCTGGCAGCTGCAGGCAGGCTGAGTGGCCTCTGGGTGTCAGGCCAGGCCCAGGGGAAGCTGCTGCCCTGCTCTGGGAGGCTGGCCAGCCTGCAGAGGGGGAAGCTGCAGCTGCCTGTTGGGGTGAAGTCAGCCTGGGCTGTGGGATTGTTCTCTCCCCCCTCCCCTGCAGCAGCTTCCCCTCAGCCTGCTGTGCTGAGGCAGTGCTGGAGCGTGGCTGGGGGCCAGGGCTCCAGCTCTCAGCCCCCCCTGCTCTTGCCCTGCCTGCCTGCAGAGGCACAGCCTCAGGAGGAGGAGGAGGAGGAGCTCAGGCAGCAGGGGTGGAGGAGCTGCTAGCCTGGTGCCTGCAGGGGGGCAGCTCTGCCCCGAGGCTGCTGCCCAAGCAGAGGAGGAGGCTCTGAGTGCTCCCCCCAGCTGGGTGCTCAGCAGGCTCCTGGGGCCCCCCAGCTCCTCAGAGGTGCTGCTGGCCAGCCCCAAGGCTGCAGCTGCCCTGGGAGGCAGCCTCCTGCTGGCCCTCCCTAGGGAACAAGAGCTGTGGCTGTGCTGAGGGCAGAAGTGACTCCTGGGAGCCCCTGGGGGGAGGCTCCTTGTGCAAGGTGGAGAGGTCCTCAGCTCCAGCTGCTCCAAAAGAGCCTCAGGGGAGGCCTCATTGCTCTCCACAACTCCCTGCAGGGAGGTTGGAGCCAGGGGGGTTGGGCTCTGCTCCCAGGCACCCAGCACCAGAACAAGAGGACACAGTCTCAAGCTGTGCCAGGGGAGGTTCAGCTGAAGTGAGGAGAAAGTTCTTCCCAGAGAGAGTTGTTGGCCCTGGGATGTGCTGCCCAGGGAGGTGGTGGAGTCCCCAGCCCTGGAGGTGTTTAGGAAGAGCCTGGCTGAGGCCCTTGGTGCCATGGTTGAGTTGCTCAGATGGTGCTGGGGAGGGTTGGGCTGGGTGAGCTCTGAGGTCTCTTCCATTTCCATTCCATCCCATCCCATCCCATCCCATCCTACCTATCCTATCCTATCCTATCCTATCCTATCCTATCCCATCCTATCCTATCCTATCCTATGTCCAGCTCTGGGCTCCTCAGGTCAGGAAAGAGTTGAGCTGCTGGAAGGTGTCCAGAGAAGGGCAACAAGCTGGGGAGGGGTCTGGGGCACAGCCCTGGAGGAGAGGCTGAGGGAGCTGGGGTTGGAGCCTGCAGAAGAGGAGGCTCAGGGGAGACCTTCTTGCTCTCTGCAACTGCCTGCAGGGAGGTTGGAGCCAGGTGGGGGTTGGGCTCTGCTCCCAGGCACCCAGCCCCAGAACAAGAGGACACAGTCTCAAGCTGTGCCAGGGGAGGTTCAGGCTGGAT